>NW_015151155.1:110656-129731 GCF_000732505.1 Cyprinodon variegatus | reverse complement strand
GACACAGGCAAGAAACAATATGTATATATGTGTGTGTGTATTTTCATGGGGTTGTGGGGGCATGGGATTAGAGATTGCATGAATGATTGAAGACTAAATTTGACTTTTGAAAATCCAATACCAAAAAGGCCTGAAGATGGCAAATGTGCATCTATATCTACCACTTGCCTGAACCATGCTACTGTTGATATCCAGTTTTGCTGCTAAGGGTGTTCACAAAGGAAAGCACACACCCTTATTTTTAACTTGCATACACGGTCATTTATTGATGCTGGTACATCCGCTGTTGCCGTAGCTCCCGGCAGTCGTGTATGTGCGGGCCCGCACGAACAGCAGCTCAATGACCAGGGTCTAACTCATGTTTGCGTAGCACCTTTTTGCCACTGGATGCTTCCTGGAGCACAGCATGCAGAAGCAAGTGCCTGGTTCACCTAACTTCCTGCGCCAGCTCCTAAATGGCTATAATAATCCCTGACAGCAGTAGAATAGAATTTAACTTTATTGTCATTACATTGTCACAGTACAAAGCAACAAAATTCACTCTGCATTTAACCCATCCCCTTAGGTAGCAGTGGGCTGCCATTGTGCGGCGCCTGGGGAGTGGTGTGGGGTTAAGGGTCTTGCTCAGGGACCCAGAGAGGCAGACCGTGGGAGTAGGGCTTGAACTCAGAACCTCTGGAAACTAATTACATGAAAGCATTTAAGTTGGTTATCTTAAAAGCAATGAAGCCAAATAACACCCTGTTCAGAGTAAAACAATTCAACACAAACAAAGAAACACAGCCATGATGGTTTTCATGCAGGTATGTTGGCATTACATTATTTTTATGATGGCTAACTTTTAATGCCAGAATGACCAGACTGTACTCATTAGAGAAACATGCTCTAAACCTGAAAGCTATTCTTTAAAATGTAAAGGATATGTTAAAAGCTGGATACAAAGATCAGCTTCAGGCAAGCAGGTTTTTCTCTGGTTGAACTGCCACACTTCAGACCTCTATCATTGCATGTGTCCTTCTCTCATCTACCTGGCTGAGAATAAAAGATTTTCCTCCTTTAGGTTTATGCTTTTGCAGTCAGGATCATTTTCACTTGTAGTTTTGATAAATCAGTTGTACTTTTTATTTATACAGTGATTTTCCAACACAAAAGAACATTTTTGGAGCCATTTTGTTTTTGTTGCATAGCATCAGTTTATATTCTGAATTTTATTTAAACGGTACTCAGTGCAGTAAAGTGAAAAAAAAAATATATCATAGTAAAAAAAAGAGGCAATTTGTAAAGGTGGCAATAAGTATTTGTCCCTTCTCAGATAAGAGAATCATACAATGAAGTCATAAAAAAAAACGGTCAATCGAGGCTTTTAATTAGTTTCCTTGTTTTACTAAGGATAATGTACATGCATTTTTAAATTTGCAAAAAAAAAAAAAAAACACTGCTGTATTAAACTGATTTAAAAAAAGAACAAAATATAAAACAGTAAAAAAAAAAAAAAAAAAAAACTGAATTTGGTTATACTGTGTGGAATAGATAAAAAAAAAATACAGCTGTACTGTTGCTGCAGCAGCTCTGTTTGGAGATATTCTGTTTTACCGCACTGCCAAAGCCTTGCTGCAGAACAGTTCACTTCACATTGAGGCCTTGGTCACCCTCTAGTGATAAAACTGGATATAAGAAGAGTTTTGAAAAGCAAGATGAGCTCTGCATAAACCAGTGCTTGTTGGAATTCTGCATGCACGAATTACATCAGCATTTTGAAGCTATGAAATATATTAATATTAAATATATTTATATTAAATATATTTCAATTTCCATGTATCCAAGTGGCGAAAGAAAAAAAACATACACTGCAGATCTCTGGGTATTAATTAGCTGTCTCTTATAAATAAAAATTATGTTTTGACAAACAGGTCATTAGGTAAAAATACTTACATTCATTTTGTCCCATATGTACCAGTGATGCAAAAACATTTCTGATTGTCTTTTGACCCATTCTGCCACCCAGTAATGATGAGGAACTGCCTGCATCAATACTTTAACAAATATCAGTAGTTAAAAAGACTCAGGGTTAGAAAAATAACCACAATTTACTAAAACCAATGTTTTCCGTATCTAAAAGTCCTCACTGCTTTCTGTCTATCATGCTTCAGCGGGATTTCAGACAGTCATGCATCACTGCAAC
Source organism: Cyprinodon variegatus (assembly GCF_000732505.1). Taxonomy (NCBI): domain Eukaryota; kingdom Metazoa; phylum Chordata; class Actinopteri; order Cyprinodontiformes; family Cyprinodontidae; genus Cyprinodon; species Cyprinodon variegatus. The sequence continues at coordinate 127,549 of NW_015151155.1, read as the reverse complement.
CTCAGCTGGCTGAGTAGCCATCTGAGTCAAAGTCCGAGGCATCATCCACTGCACAACCACTCAGTGGCGGGTACGGCCTTGGCTGATCCAGGTTGATGTAAGTAACCTTAAGGTTGATGTAGTGTTCTCCTTCCAGGCCAGACAGGATTTGGTCAACTTCTGCCACCAAGCTGTGGAAACTGGGTCTGCATTCAGGTTCTGGGTCCCAGCAAGCCAGCATGATGGAATATCTGTGGAAGATTTTAGGAAAATAATTAAGAATGCAAATGTGGAAACAAATTAAGAAGGACTCAATAATAAAGTGACAAACAGAGACTTATAACACGGTAGTACATACAAAATCCTAAAAGTGCCCACTACTAATCAATTATTTTAAGTAAGCCTGCCTGTTTGAGCTAAAGTTCAACCTTGTTTGCTAGATAATTAAACTTTACTCATCTTGATAAAATGAATTAAGCTGAGTAGATATAGTATGTGAACAGGAAATACCATAGCATGCCATGGAGTCTCGAGTGGATTTAGGTATATACTTTTACTGGAAGATTATAAGATTAAATGAACCTGCTGTTTCTCTGCCAAAAAAGAAAATAAACACAGCATGGTACGGTCCAAACTATGAGTCACCCGACTGTCTTTATGACTTTTTCTCTTGACTGCCTCTCAGTTTAGTTGGACTATAATTTGTTTTTAGCTGAGAATGAAATGCACATATGTGTATTTTATTTACTAATTCTGTGACCATTGAAGTCATTGGGTTATATCAAGGAACATCACTGAAGGGGCTGAACACAAATACAAACAGTTTATACAAAACATACTAAAATCCTTGTTTCTTTTTAGTTCCACTTAAAGCCGATAATATACCTAAAAAAAGATTTTAAAAGGGGAAAAAAAAACTTTTTCTTATTTTATTTGATAGATTTGTGAGCTAATGGGCTGCTTACATAGTATCTGGGCAATACTGTGGCTGTGGAAGTCTTCGTCCCTTAAGCAAGTAGTGTGTGATGTCATACGGATCCACGTCCGGATATGGGCTGGCTCCTCTGGTTATCAGTTCCCACATTAAGATGCCGTAAGACCACTGGAAACAAAAATGAAAATAGATTAAAGTGAATCTAAACCATTTCAGAAGGATAAAAGATTGTTTGCCATTGTTATGCAGAACCACAGTTTTTCTCCCCTAGGTTGTTAGATAGAAAACCTATTTGAATGCAGGACTGTTGGGTTTTGCAGAAATTTAATGGATCAAACTTCTGTTTTCTTTTTACCACTATTTCTATCATTTTATTTCACAGAAAAACAGTATTCTGTACATTTATACTGTAGATTTAACAATGATTTGAATGCAACCTTCTCATCTCAACAAAACAAATAACCTTTCATGTTTTACAAAAGAAATAAAGTTTAAGGAAAAATAAATCATTTTAAAAGAAGGTATCCTAAACTGCAGCATACCATCAGCATAAGGATATTTCATTGAAACCTAGTTATATTATAGTTAGGTCTAAGTTTCCATTGATTCCACTGGTAGAATTATTTTTATGGATCATGTCTGAGTCTATTATACCCTAATGGAATTAACCTGCCTTTTATGTGTCCAAACTAATGTCTTCCCATGTTTATCTAATTAGGACGGTTCCTCTGTCAGGATAAAAAGCCATCTTCATTATGTATGTGGCAAACATTTGGGTACGCAATGAGAACAGTGTCCTTGATCGTAGAACATAGTGTAATATTTTGATAAGGCTGGAGCCATGGATGTCACCTCATATCCAAAATTCCAAATTTCCCCACTTTCCTTTATAGGCCCTTGGCTGGTCCCCTAAAATACCTTTTTTGAACAATCTTTGTACTAAAATATTCTTTCTGTCATGACTTGTGTACATTAAGTTCTAAAGAGAAGCGCCTTCTCCTGTCCAGACCCTGTAATTCAGTTAAAGGGTGGAGTCAGAGTAAAAAATATGCATGCCCAGAAGAAGGAGGGGGTCACTCCAGTGGCTGGAAGTTGGCTGCTATTTGGCTGGCGTTTGATTGGGAAGGGCCATTTTGAATGGCTTCTACTGCATGATGTAATGATGTGATGCTGGATACTGGAGTTGTATAGAATGCTTCTTTAACTGGAATTCTGTGCTGTCTTTAATGAGAAGTGAGACTGGTTGGTAAGTGCTGCCTTCGGTAACTAAGCAGCTTCTCTGATCCGAGTAAGATTACAACTTCTGTCAAAATCTGTTTTCATATCTCATGGTTATTTTATACATATGCATTATGACGTGTAACTGAAAGAGTTTGTCCCAAGTGATCCCTTCTTCCTGCCCTGACCTGAACGTAGAGTAACTTGTGGAGAGCCAATGAAGGACCAACGCCACAGCTGTGTCCACACAGAGGTGAGGAAATTCCTTTTTAAATATCTCCAATGCTTTGAGGGGTTGTTTTCCGGGTTCGATGCGCTTCGGGCTCTCGGGCCGCCAGAAAGTGTGCAACAAAAAAAAAGTGTTTTTTGAGCATCTGAATCTACCGAAATACAATTTGAACTTCTGAGAAAATACGTTGTCCCAAATTGGGCATGAAAACCCAAACATTAAAATCTCTGTTAATTAGATAGAAAATTCTCTGGACTGAGTAAGATTACAATTTCTATAAAAATCTGTTGTCCTGTCTAATGGTTATTTAATACATTAAGAAGTGTTATTTAAAAAGTTTGTCCTGAGTGATTTCTTCTCAGGAAAAGCAGCGGAGAGAGAAAGCTTCAAGGTCTGAAAAAACCAAGCTTTCTTTTACACCATGGTGTGTTCCCTTTTTTAATAAAAATTATGAAAGGTTTCAAACTTTCTTTTTTGTAAGAAAATAATTCATCATCTTAAATGCAATACATTACCACTGTGCTAATCTGACCAACGGTTGTAAAGGGCATATAAAGATCCATCAACCTTTTCACCAGTAGCATTAAAAATCTATAATTTTAAGGTTTGATGGGCTTTCATAATAAATGTATTTGGTTATAGGAGTAGAATGATCATCATTGCACCTTCGGGCATATGTATAGACAATATTGTTATGCACTATTGCTATGGCCAATTTTATAAAGTCCTTTTAGATGAACATTTATTTCATATTTATGTGACATAAGACTGATCCTTCTGAAATATTTTTTTCAACTTCTTTTTCAAGGAGGAAGCAGAGCAGCCACTTATAAAGATAAAGTTAGGCCTATCTTAAATAAAGTCTTTTTTTGTCACAGGTTCCTATAGGGATGTTAGAGGTGGTAATTGATAATTTCCATTTTATCACAGAGCAGTATAGTTGGTCATTTCTACAATTTTGAAAAAAAAAAATCTTAATATGTCTTATTCTAAAGGAGAACCTTCAAAAGACATCAGTCTCCCCTCATTAAAGAGATTTTCCTTTGTACAAAACTGTTGATATCCAGAACCTTGCATCCATCTTTCCTTGTATATCTTCCCATATAGAGCTAAATTAGGAAATGTTGTCCTATAGTTATCCTTTTTACCACATAGGAAATGTAAATTGTATTACAAACTGTAGAATTATTGGTTTCATAATTTAATTTCAATATAATGACATACATCGATGTATCATGTGGCAACACGGCTGAACTTGATCAAATGCATTTTATACAGATTATTCTTCAATGAGTAAAAAACTTCATTGTGCACAGTTGTTTTGCAAAATAATAACAGTAAAAGTTAATTCATTTAGGTCTTCCTGCCTTTATATACAGGAGTAATAATAGGCAAAGTTATGGTAATTTTTCTACGTATTTCAAATACATTACCTTTCTTTTCAACTTTAACATTTTAGCACACATTCCTGCAGATGGCGCTAGAGGGATGTTTTGAGATAAATACACAAATTGAGGAAGAAATTTAATCTTTACAATATTTCTTCTTACAGTAGTTGATGTTGGAAGAGATGACCATCATTCCAATTCTTGGTTGCTCCTACTAATGTATTTAAGTTAGCTAATACATTATTCTCTGACAACGGCACTGTTTTTGATACCTAAATGGATATGCTCCAAAGTAATAAACTTTGCATTGTACTTGAATGAAAAGTAGGAAGTTTAAAAAAGAAAACAAAGCTTTGTAATTTGAAAGTAATTTACAAATGTTTGAAGAAAAAAATCCCTCCTTTTCTCAGTTAGATCATAGTATCACTCAGAGCAGTGCCATAGTAAAAAAAAACAAAAAACAAAAAAAATTATTTTGGACGGTACGTATTTTTTTTCCATGGCAACAATCTATGGAACTCTGAATCCTGAATTTAAGGTGGATTCAAACAAGGGTTGTTTTCAGATATCCCTAAAAAGAGATCAGACGTTTAATCGACATTATTCACTTTGAAATGTTTATATGCTCTTTTGACTTTTTCCTAACTCTTTGTTTAAATCATTGGTTTTGTAAAGGCCATTCTAGGTACAAGTATAGCAAATTATCTACAACTACAAATGCCACAGATGTATAAGTTAGATACATATTTACAAGAGATTAGATGAACCACACTCACCACATCTGACTTTGTAGTGAACTTCTGTGTCTGAAGGCTTTCAATTGCCATCCACTTCACTGGCAGCTTTGCCCTTTGGTGATTCTGAATGCTGTAGTACTCCTTGTCATAGACGTCTCTTGCCATGCCAAAGTCAGCTACTTTAACGGTGAAGGTTTCATCAAGCCTATAAAGAGGAAACAGTGAACATTCATCTATCTCATTCAGTTATTTGTAAAGTACACTGCAAAAAAATCTAAGTAGGTCAATTTTCCTAAGGAGCATTTTTTTCTTGAATTAAGCAGGTAAGTGTAACACTTTGCCAATGAAATGAGGCAATTTACATTTAAATGAGAAAAAAGTGCAGTCTCTTCTTTCAATTGCATAATATCTAATTATCTTATTTTATTCTTATTATAAGATTTTAGATTGTTTCTGCAGTGTAAAAATATTTCAAATAGTTCACAGTTTTCAATAAAAATCTATCCAAGCTCAACAACAAAAGATACTAAATACATCTCAACAAGTTTTTCTAAATAATTTGGGTAAAAGTACAATTTATACCCTTCGAATTCTCTGACTACAAAAATAACTGCAAATGTGTGTTTTCTTTTTCACAAGTATTTCTCTTTATTTAGATCAATTTTCTAATGCTATAGTGTCATAGAAATTCTACAGTATGATGCTGCCACCACCATGTTTCATTGTGGGCACAGTGTGTTTAGGGTAGGTGCAATGTTGATTTTGTATCCTAGACTCAGCCTAGAAGAGAACTGGTTCTCCGGCCGTCTTCCACATGTGATTGGGCATAAGGAAAATCATTTACAGTGGCATACTATAAATGATTGACTCCTCTTCCACCTCTCCAGTAAAGACCAATGTACAAAAATAATATTTATCTTGACAGATTCTCTCACTTCCACATTTAGCCTAGGCTTCTAGATTTTTTTTCTATTTAAATCTTAGCTTGTAATATGTAGAGAGGCATATATGGTTAAATGAACAATGGTACTGTATCTTTATTTTTGAATAAGTGGTTGTACAGTCCTCCATGAGCTGTTTATAGCTTTACAAATCATTATAACTATATTCTTTATGCTTTATCTCAGAACTGTTTGCTCTGTTCCTTGATGATTTTTCAATGTCGTTTTTTCTTAAAAAATATTAAACAAAGTCCTGAGTCAATTAAAGAATATCCCAATTTTGTACTGAAAATAAGTTAAACAGCTGGATGCTCGTTATAAAGCAGTTGAGAACTTAAGGTATTATGTTGCACTGGATTTTATTTAGGAGTATCAGAGTAAATAGGGTCAAATAACATGTTACATGTTTATGCTACAGGCTATAAATTGTTAATAAAATTCTGTCTTCTTTTGTACTGTTTCAATACTAAGTTAATTAAGAGCAAGACATTCCACTAAATAGAATAAAGTTTGATGTAACATGGCATTAATCTTTCACCGCTTCGCTTTTGAAATAATCTGGGTTTGATTCACACTCACATGCAGTTTCTTGCAGCCAAGTCTCTGTGAACAAACTTTTTTTGAGCCAAGTATTCCATACCCTTGGCAACCTGAAGCCCGAACCCAATCAGATCCTTCACTGTTGGGTTCTGTGGAAAACAAACAAATACATATAGAAAACTGGTTTGCAGCACATTCATTTTAGCTGAAAGTATAGAAAGTAAGTAATGAACTTGCCCTTTTCTCGGATCGGATGAAATGGCGCAAATCTCCATGTTTCATGTATGGCAGAACCACCAGAGGAAGTCCTTCCTTGGGCAGCATGATGCCCAGCAGGGACAGTATGTTGGGGTGGTGAAATTCTTTCATGATAATTCCTTCTCTCAGGAACTGGTCCACTTCAACCAAATCTGTGATTCCTGTTAATATAAGTTGGTTTTATCAGTAAAGGTCCATTGAGATAATTAAGCTGGGCAATTAATTACATTTGCAGTATTATGGCATGAAAACAATAAACCTATGCTTTAATATTCTTAATACTTTTGGTTAGTGCAGATTAAAAAAAAATCTAAATTAAATCACAGTTGCAATTTTGATTAAAGAAAAAAATCACTATTTCAATGTTTGACAAGATCATTTAGCCCTAACGAACATTAGAAATATTTCTCAGAAAGGGAAAGCAATTTGGTCTTCACTTCTGCAGATGCACACTTGCTGGAGAAATCCAATGGGAATGCATAACACATGTACATTATATACAACCAACATTTGCTAATAAATCGGCACCGTTACTCCTTGAATTTAATTTATGCAGGATAGTAACAAAATGTATTTTAACAACAGAGAATAATAGAAACTACTGTCATGATAACCTTTAAACAAATGCACTTACTGTTTAATGATTTTACTGCACAGTGAGTTTCTTGTTTATCGCTTTCTATTAGATATCCATGATAAACAGTCCCAAAGTGACCTGTGTAAAGGGGATACGGCAGGTGAGGGAAACTTTGAAAAGAAATGAGTAAATGTTGTGGAACCAAGTAAAGAAAAGAGGTTTACCTTTTCCAATGATCTGCCCCTCCTCAATTCTGAGCCTCTCAGCAGGAATCAGCACATCTTTAACTTCCTCAAGCAGTTCAGGGTTTGTGCTAATCATAGACATGTTGTCTCTTGGCATTAAGGGCACAGCCACATGATCATAGCCAGAGGCATATATTAAACCTTGGAAGGCCATAGCTCCTGTGGGACTCAACATCTGACCTAACAAATAAGTTAAAATAAAGAAAAACATTTACATAAAGAACATTTGAGCAGTTTTACATTTGAATGGCTGTATTTGAATTAATTTAGGGGTTGTATAAAAAAAAATCATACAGTAGATGGTATAATTTAAAAGCATTGCTTAACTACTGATCCACTTTTTAGACTATTAAGGACTAAAGAACATGCATATGTGTAAAGGGAAAATTTACTAAACCAGTAAGGCCCCAGCCAAAAGCCAAGAATTTAGCATTTAATTTTCAATTATTCAGCTTTGATCAGTTCTTTAAAAAATAAATTACTGGGATAAATGTCAGTCTGCGTATCCTAGGTTTTTAGTTTTAAAAAGCTAGATAGATGTTATACTAAGTTAAGCTAACTCTGCATGTTACTCTGAGCTAAATGATCGGTAGCAGAGTTGTTGAAATAACCCTGGGAATGTACCAAATTCGAAATGGGTAACAATTTAGATATGGTGTGTCCTGTAAAGAATTTTAAAGGTATAGAGGATGATCTTTTATTTCCAGATGGATCATCTAAATGAGTGGTCCTCCTAATTGTCTATCATTCTGGTGATATGTTTAATTAAGGCCATCCTACGTGCTCTTCCCGTTAGCTATATTTTTCTGAGCATGCGCATTTTCAGGCATATACCTGTGTTGAGCTATGGTTTTAGACAGTCATTGAAGCTCACCTCTCTCACCGCAGTTTTTTGAAAAGGGCCGAGGGTCGTAAGAGAAAAAGTGTCTACGAAGTGAAAAGAAAAGAAAGGCCTCAGAAGAGGCAGATATATCATGGAATGCTGTCACAGCGGACTGCTGTCACTACCAGACAGTGGCGAATAATACAAAGATGGAGCAGGCACCATGCAGTGAAAGGGGAGTTACTTGACCAATGGAGCAAAAAGAAGTGATCATCTGTCCAGACGTTCAGTTACCTGGGTTCACTATAAAGTCCCCTATATAGTCCCTGCTCTATATAGTGATTGAGGGATATAGGGGTAAGGGCCGACGTTCGGGCACAGTAAGCTTGTAAAAGCTATAAGAACAGCAACTTTTAAACAGAGCATGCACGAGGAGAAATGGGCTCGTTCATACTCCGGCATATGCTTTTTTTTTAAAGTGGAGAGGGCGGGTCTTTTAAAAAATTCACAAAAATCCTCCACTATACCTTTAATGGACTCCAATTGTTGAGTGTTACCCTATCTACTTTAAGTTACCCATATCAGTCAAATGCCACTCTTTAGCAGAGTGGAGAATGTCCCTGCCTGTCATGCTGAACATCGGACTTCAAATCCTGCGCGCATTTATATGGATGTTTTGATAATCTTCATATGCCATCAATAACATTTAGTTTCACTGGCAAGATATGAAGCCTTCCTTTCACTGATGAGTGCTATGTATGTACGTATAACTTTACACTTAATTATAAGCCGAGTTGACTCAGAGTTCAGTTACCTGATTAACATCACCTGTTCTTTAACCAAAAATTCTAAATATCACAGAGAGGAATACATTGGCTCAGGATATTCACTCTTTACCCAGACTAAGCCTCCTCTCAGTAATGGGGCTAAAGCACAAAGGTATTTATTTCCTGTGTTCATATGGCTTACTTTGTCGGTATTCAATTGTTGGAGGTAAGTCCATCCTGCTCCCCATCCGATTTCGGGACATTGTTGACAAACGTTGTTCTATGCTGGCTGAAAGAAAACATTTAGTGCAACAAATACTGTGAGTAAAAATAAAAGCAGAAGGCTAAAAGTCACATGTTTGAGAATATAAGTGCTCGTTGCAAAATACAAATACACAATAAATAAATAATTAAATCTTGTTTTTTAGTGTACCCTGATCAATATGACCATTTTAACCATGGTCAAAAGAAAAGATGGACTGATGTTAAACACCAGTTTAATTGAAACCCAATATGTGCTTCTGATTCTTTAAGCTAATATTGCTTTCTTTTCCTCTGATTAAATGATAAAATGGCAATGATAACTAGGGATGCACGATATAATCGGCCCCCTATCGGTATCGGCCTGTATCGGCCTTAAAACTGAATATTAGACATCGGCCACCCCACCGATATTTAACCCGATATTTGATCAGCTTCTGAGTTTCTAAAGTCTAAAAAAAAAAATAAAAAATTCTACTACTTCTTCTTCCTCAAAAACATCTTTTTTACAGACTTAAAAACTTCTAAAGACGAGGGAAAAAATATTGATACATTAAAATATCCCAATATCTTCATATGCTGATATATTGCCATTTAAAAACACCATATCAATCTCTTTTACTAATGAAATATTGCTATATGTCATCGTTATGCTACGAAATCCCCCGAAAATTCACAAAATTTTGCCATATTTTTATATGTTGATATATTGACGCGGTATCGATCTATTTTACTAACAAAATCTCACAAGAATTTGCAAAATATCACAAGAGTTTGTAACAGAACGATGAAATTTCACAAGATTTTGAAAGTAAAATAGATCGATACCGCGTTTTTAAAAATCAATTTGATATCAGCATATGAAAATATATTTGAGTATATTATTTTTCAAAGTGTCAGAAATTGATAACAAAACTGCTATTTTCAATGACTACTTATTTTTGTCCAGCTTTAACATCGGTATCGATATCGGTTATCGGCTACATTAGGTTTAAAATATCGGCATATCGGATATCGGCCAAAATCCCAATATCGTGCATCCCTAATGATAACAAATGTTACTAAAGTATCAAAATAAATAAAACACTTATTGACAAAACAAAACACATTAACAATGGAGAGCAAATGGAGATAATGGCAATGCTTTCTGTGATCTTAAGGCATTGCTGATAAATGCATCTATGAATCGGTGAACGCAAGAAGTAAGTGCTTATATCGACAAAAACTATCGGCCGCCCAATGTATCAGTCTATCTCTAGTCACAAGTTTTCTAGAGGTTTTCGCTATTAAATATTTTCTTTTTTCTTCCCTTACCTCTCTCTTTGTTTCTTAGATGTCTCATCACAAACAGTGCAAGGCCAGCACCTACGACCAGTGCTGCAAAAATGCCCAGCACAATACCTGCAATCACAGTGTCGTTGTTGGTTTTGGCGTAGACAACAGTGCCCACATCATAATCTTCCCCATTGACAGAAACCTGCAGCAGCAAAGCAAAAATGTTGGCTTTTGTTTTGCATTTCACTTGGTGTCAAATCTAGTTTAAAATAAGGATTTTTTTCTCACTTTAACCGGTAATCCTGCGCTGGGGATAATCAGGTCTTTAGGAATCCTGCAGGTCACTTCATTAAGAAGAACTTTATGCTTGCAAAGCTCACTGCCAATGCTCATTGTTATTTTCATGCATTTCTCCACTGACTGTAGTTTGTTGTGCTGATATAAAAGCAAAGATTATATATTAAAAGACGGGCGGCTTAATATTATGCAAAGCATCATATTTAATTCAAACAAAACTTTATTTGCTGAAAGAATAGTATAAACTATCGTACATGCAGTGAAACTTCATCATCTCCTGGTTTCAGACGTAAAATGTTGTCATCATGTTCAAACGGGATGACTTTGGCATCCGCGTGGTAGACAAACTTTTCTCTGTAAAGATCTTCTTTTCCATCTATCTGAATGGAAATGTATCCATGATTAACCTCCTGTACGTCCGCCGAAAAGGCTGGGGTCCAGCACTCCAGGTGCGTGGCGTTTCTTGAGCCGTTGCATACCTCAAATTAAATAACATCGTTGTTTAAACCAAGAAGCATTAAGTACTGGTTTTGTTTTCATGCGTCTGCCTGCCAGACGCATTTTGAAGGTAATATAAATTAAACTTACTTGATCTACAGTCTTTGAAGATGTTGTAGAAGTATACTGAACGACAGCTCTGTGGCCTGAATCCAGATTCTGACCATTTATAACGAGCTTGGAGCCACTGTGTGGCAGCATAGGCAATGTTAGTAACACCAATAACATTTTTATAAAAAATAAAAAAAACTTTTTTTTATCAAGAAGCTTGATTTTACTTTAAGATTGGTACTGCATTAAAGGTATTAAGTGCGTGCCCCACCTTCTGAAGCTGCATCTGGGCTTAACAGAGTGTATGACAGGATCTCTTTTATAGAAGAACTTTTTAGCTGATGTCACTTCAAGGTTGTCAATTAAAACTTTCACTGGCACCTCCCCAATGTTTTTTGCTGGTGGAGTACTGCAGATTATTGAAGACAAATTTTCTTTTTCCTTGGGATCACTGAAATCAAAAGAAATCTGACATAGGTGAGCTAAATGTCCTTAAACAGTCTGTTACATTTCTCATAAGTGTTAACATCCTGTGTGTCTCACCTTAAAATCAATTTGCATTTTTGGTCTTCAAATAGAACCTCGCTTTTGTTCCCAGCATAGAGATGTTTCCCGATGAGTGTAACATGGGTTCCTCCAAACATGGGGCCATGGTCTGGCTTGATGTCTATAATGCTGGGCTCCTGATGGAGATTAACGGATTGTTTTACTAACAGTTATTTCAATAAATTATCTGGACTTTATCTGTTACTTTACAAAAAGGAAATTCTTACCACAACAGAGAAGCCAGATATCTGGGCTGTACCTTCAATGGAGTAGACACCCTCCACCTCTCCCTCATGTATTTGCAGGGTGATGTTCAGGTCTTGGTTTGGTACTTTTTCATTCAGTTTACAAACCAGCCTGCATTTGAGCACATTCAAAAATAATGTAAAGATATTGAATAACGTAAAGATACATAAATCTCTCATAATGTCTCAAACATATTTATCTTGTCTCACTGCATAAATTGCAATTTCTAAAAGAAGAAGCCTGTAAAGGCTAAGGGTTTTAAAACAGCTCTGTACACTTTATCAATGCTCGATATGCAAAGGAAGAGTACCACAACCATAAAAATATCAAATCATAGACTGAATTATTCAGAAAACAAATTAAACTGTTCAGCCGTTGGAGCAAATAAAAGGATCCTGCATGTTAAAATGAGTAAGCCTTCATAAGTGTACTGTAGGCACGTGTCTGCATAGCATAGCATGAGATGCTACAGCACTCAGTCAGAGATTTGACACTTGACTAGCACTGAAATTAATTATAAAGAAGTGGTCTACATGTGTGGTATGGCAAGTCTATGTGTTGTATTTCCTGTTGATTTATGACATGTCCAAAAAATTTTATGTGCCCTGGCCTGGGTGTCGCTCTAATTAAATCATGACAGAATATTTAAATAAGCTGAGCAATTCATAGCCATATTTTTACTTTTATTTTTATAAGCCTACTTAATTTGTGATCAAAATCAACTTGTTTTTATATGTCTAAGTTGTTCCCTTAACTCATTTTGAAATGTTAAACAGCTAAAACAAGTCAGGTGTTGGTTCCAGAATGTTCAGTTGTAGAATATTAAAGTGTTAAAAACAACAAATTGTTTTCTGTATAAAACACAACATTTAAATGACAAAAGCCCTATAGAGAAAACAGACAACAAGTTAAAAATTTACCAAAATCCTTTGAACAATGACATTAAAAAAATAATTTGAGCAGACCTTTCACTCCACCACCACTCACCTCCACTTTTGAAGAGATGTTAATAAAACCCCAAAAGGTTTGTTTAGTTAAGAAATGCAAAATACAATATTGATTGAGCTGATGGTGTTTCAAATATATCTATATTTCCCTGAAAATTAGTAAGGTTTTGGAATGGAAGTGCATAACTTTATGTCAGCTTAACCTGCTTCATGAGTAATAGATTATCCATTTTTATTATTTTTGAGGAGGCAATATTTGAATGTGATAAAGATAATCTCCAATAATGTATGGACAAATGTATGGTATATAGTGTAACTGGAGGAGGGGTTTGGGCAGCTATTATCCTGGCACTGTGAGAGAGAGCCCGACTAAAATTATATGCCTCCTGCTTTGTATCCCTTGGTGTTTGTTAGATAATTAAGAAGACGGGACACTTTTACATTTTAAAGCTGGTGTAGCTACTGAAAGTGTTTTACTCAAGTCTCCATCGTGCTTATACATAGAGATGAGAAATATGGACTTAATATTTTCATTTGTAATATTTGTGTTATAATAGCAAAGCTGAGGAGAAATACTATAGAAAAATGTACCATGATAGCCATAATATTCAAACAGGCTACTTTTGAACATCAGTTCCAAAAACTGATGTTACTTTACTGCTAAAGAACTCACATTAAAAGCATAGACCATTTTTAAACATGAATTAACAGGTTAATTATGAACAGGTTATTACTGATTAACTTGACCAACAGTGGTCCCATGTGTAATGAAACCAATTGTACAGTCAGTTTTTGGGTGTGCAGACATCATCAATTAGAGATTATTGTAGTTTTCTCAAAAATAATTAGTACTGCCTGATCTGCTTCTTAAAGGAATAGTACACCCAAAACATGATTAGCCTTCATTTTCTACTCACCCCCATGCTGAACAACACTCTGGAGTACTTTTTTGATATCTCAAATGCATCTGGAGATCTGGGAGGCTTCTTGCTGTCTGCTGACATTCAAATAATGGAGGTCTATGGTGCCCAAGGCAGAAAGGTCCATAAAAGTCCACAAAAAACGTGTCAATATTCCTCCATACTGCTCGTCCAATGTATTCCAAGTGTCCTGAGTGGGTAGCGTCCATAATTTACCAGAAACGAAGTCATTTAGAATCTTTTTAGAGCATAAACAGTAGTGTATAGGATTTCCTAAAAGCGCGCGCCTGCACGTTCACGACGCTACGGAAACCGCGGCAGACCAAACCAGATGAAAGTGCGCATTCAGCGTCTGCTCTGCCGATAATGCAAGCGCAGAAGAAGAAATGTGCTGTTTACCTGTGCAAAGAAAGAAACAACGAAAGAAAAATGTCTGAGGACTTCAGTGTTGAGGAAGAGCATGAGTTCTTTGCCGAGCTGAATGCGCACTTTCGTCTGGTTTGGTCTGCCGCGGTTTCCATAGACTCGTGAACGCGCTTTCAGGAAATCCTATACACTTCTGTTTATGCTCTAAAAACATTCTAAATGACTTCGTTTCGAGTAAATTCTGGATGCTACCCACTCAGGACACTTGAAATAAATTGGACGACCAGTATGGAGGAATATTGACACGTTTTTTTGTGGACTTTTATGGACCTTTCTGCCTCAGGCACCATAGACCTCCATTATTTGAATGTCAGCAGACAGCAAGAAGCCTCCCAGATCTCCAGATGCATTTGAGATATCAAAAAAGTACTCCAGAGTGTTGTTCAGCATGGGGGTGAGTAGAAAATTAAGGCTAATCGTGTTTTGGGTGTACTATTCCTTTAAGCAAGATACTTATTCAATAACCTAAAAAGTTATATATGTAAGATATTATGTAATCAATTTTACCTTTTGTTACTGCGACATTTAACTAGCAAAATCCAATTTAAATAATACACCTCTCAAAACAGTGACAAATATTAGTGTGTTTAAGGTTAGAATCCGAATCATTGCTTGGAAGAAATATTTTGTAAGATATTATATTCTAAGGTTGCCCTGTGATGGACTGGCGACCTGTCCAGGGTGGACCCCGCCTTGCCCAATGACTGCTGGAGATAGGCATCAGCACCCTTTGCTACCCCACTCGGGATAAGAGTGTTAGAAAATGGATGGATGGATTATATTCTAAGGTATTTTGCATGCAATTTCTGAATATCAATTTTGACTTGTAGGATAGACCTTCAATGTAATCAAAACCACAATTATTTTTATGCAGTTGAGGTGCAAATGATCACAAAAACTAAAAGAAAGTGGTAACAACCAGAAAAAGTAGGGATATTAAAACACATGCCATTCATTTTCAAGTACTCACTTTCACCTACTTCTTTAAAGATTAAAAAGAATCTATTATCAAGAACAAAAAATAACTAAAGGAATTGAAGATCAGCATTTGCTTACATTGTTTTTTTTAGCAAGTAAGACAAAAGCTAAAAAAGTAATTCTAATGGTACTGGTGTTTTGTGTCTGTGATTTTTACATTGTACTGTTGCTTCTTGTAGGCTGGACAACACATAAGTTCCCAGAGTCCACTTTTATGATGTGTGTTTTTCCATTAATGATGGCTGGCCGCCGAGCAGATTGGAACTCTGAACCGCACAGTGTTACCTCTGTCTCCCCTCCAGCAGGTGCTGTTTTAGGGAACAACTACCAAATAAATAGAGACAGAATATGTGTATGAGTGCAATTCACTTCATAATCAATAAGTACAAGTTAGGGACGTAGTTACCTGAGTTATAA
Organism: Cyprinodon variegatus; assembly: GCF_000732505.1. Lineage (NCBI taxonomy): Eukaryota > Metazoa > Chordata > Actinopteri > Cyprinodontiformes > Cyprinodontidae > Cyprinodon > Cyprinodon variegatus. Next base: position 112,051 of record NW_015151155.1, on the reverse strand, counting down.
TAGGTGCACATGAGTCTTTGTTCCAGACTGAGGTACAATTAGGCCTCCTGGAGCATTTGCCAGAACACCAGCCGCAGTTCATGAAGCTTGGAGCCATTAAACACGCAGGGCATGTCAAATAATGTTCACATCCCGGTCCTGCAGATGGCACCTTGAACATCTTTTGTATGAAAATAGAAGATAAGAACTAAAAATGAGAAACCTTTTTTTTTTTTTTTTACAATGTGTGTGAACGCAACAGAATATGGTACATGTACCTTGTTTCCAGCTGCAAAGATAAGGTAATCTTCAGAGTAAGTAGTTGCTGTCCTGAATATTTCATCCTTTCCCAGGGAATAGTTGGCAAAAACTATTAGCTTGTGCCAGGTGAGAATCATCTACAACCAATTTAGACATAAAGGGCACCATATTAATTTTAGTCTGATACATTTTCACACAATAAAACAAATTAACACAACAAAAGCATATTATTACCTGAATTATCCTGCCATCTGATGTGCCAAAATGCCCAATTGTATGATTTCCTATGGTGTTGACCAGAACAGATGTGAACAGGACATCCGTCATCTTGCTGTTGAAGATATCCAGCCTGTAGTGCGGCTTAGAGATCAGTGTGGCCTTTTGACTGCATGTATGATTCCCCGCAGAATTCTGCACAAGCAAAATACCCACATTTAACAAAACAAATATCTTCAAGTTCCAGGTCAGCTTGGATCGGGCTCCATCAAAACCTTTCAATCAACTGAAATAACACTAATAGTAACTTTGCTTTACAATAATTGTTTCAAAAACAGATACTCATGCATAGACTTACTGAGTCAGAGATACAATCTATTTTAGTTAATGTTATTATTGCATATATATAAAATGCAAACCGAGAACTTTGTTTCTCAGATAATTTAGTGTACACTATACACCTTTAATGCTTGGATGGGATTCCTTTTTTAGAACTACTGCGTTAATACAGCCCAGCATAGAAGAATAGCTCTCCTGAGGTGTTAAAGACATTCATATAGTAGCTTTCAACAATCTGCATTGTTGAGACTGGTATCCCTCCCTTTATGTGCTTAAGTAAAATTCATTTTCTTGAAAGTCTTGCCATTTTTTTTTTTATCTCAGGTTATGGTAATTTTGGGAGTGTTGGCAAGTAAGAAGTCCTTACTGAAAATTAAAATGGTGTCTCTGCAAAGCAGGTCCTCAAAAGGAAGCATTAAATGTTCTAAACTATCTAGGTATATGGCTGTAGTAACTTTTGGTTTCAGGAATTGCCAAGTAAAGTATCAATACTTACTGTACTTAAGTAGGTTTTACTGGTTTCTGTACTTTAATACAAAGGCGTAGGTTTGATTTGAACTTTGGTAGATACACTATTGGTCAGGTGCCATTGGTGCTATG
>NW_015151155.1:96159-109423 GCF_000732505.1 Cyprinodon variegatus | reverse complement strand
AAATTTTGGTAGGGACATGTCCCTATGGTCCCTATGCAAACCTACGCCCATGCTTTAATAAAATATTTTTTTTGTGGACTTTTTACTATTATTTACAAAATTTGAACACAAATACCTGCATTTTCTACTTCTTATTTTCTCAAATGAGTAAACAGGTGAAACAAAACAAAGGTGACAATATAGAGCACAGAAGAGTCAATTTTTAAGTTTGAGCAGTTTTTTGACTGCACTGATAGCAATGCAGATGAAGAGACTGGAGCTAGGAAACATTGCCACACCAGATTCTGAAATGTAAGACATTCCCAGTCAATTCCCCTTTCATTAGATTTTACATTTAGATTATGTTTCAAGTTCTGTTTCAGGTCAGTTTGGATTTTCCTGTTTAATACTTTAATGTACAACACAACTAAACAGAGTAGATTTCAAGCAATTTTATCTAATTTAAGAAAAATCTTCATTTTAGTTTTGTACTTAAGTACAATGTAAACCCTTATTTTTATACCTTCACTTAAAAGAGTTAAATATTTTTAGTACTTCAGTACAGTACATTTATTAGTCTTTATTACACACATATCTGTACTTAGAGAATGTGGGTATTTTTGACACTTTTGTGAGCTTGTTAACACATACTGGACCAACTCTGGGAAAACCTGATTACTCATATAATTTCTGTATAAGAAAATTTCCCATTCAACCTCAGAAAAGATGGATTGGAGCAAAAGTTCTGTCTTTTTTGTTGTTTTGCAGTATTTTACGGCTTTTTCAAACTGAGTTGGACCCTAACCAAGCCAGGATATCTGGAAAATCCACTTTGTTCATTTTGTGATTAAAGCCAGGGATTTTACAGATATCCTGGCTTAATTAAGCCCCATTTTGACAATAGCAGTAACATACTGTTATTTCAAACTACAGAGACTCTTCTAGTTTAGAAGGGTCTCAATTAGAGAAAAGCTTCAATTAGAAAAGTGTTATTGAATTCAATTCATTTATAAAGGTAACACATTCAGATTGTTCAAAATGTTTCTATCAAAGAAAAAACCAGCTTATCAATTGACTCATTGACTCTCTGCAATCCCTCACACCAAGCATGCATGTGGCAACAGTGGAGAGGAAGACCTCCTTTTAACAGGAAGAAACCTCCAGCAGAACCAGGCTCAGTAGCTACGTTTACATGGACACAACTAATCGGATTGAAGGCCTGATCAGATCAAAAATGTTTCATGTAAACATGTCAGACTGAAGATTCTAATCCGATTCGGTCCGATCGGATCTAAATTTAATTCCGAATGAGAGAGGTGGTTTTTGCCGATCGCCATTCCGATTGGCGTCCATGTAAACACCCATTCGGATCTTAAGAGTAAAATAATCTTCACTGCGCATGTGTGCGACGTCAGCGTGACGTTTTTCCGCCTTGTCAACAACAGGAAACCACCGGTCGCTCTCGCTCTCGCTGTGAACAACATGGCGGGGGGAGTCTAGGAACGCCGACTTATACACTCAAGTTCATTTAAAGCTGCAGGAAGCAGGAATTTATCCTCCTTCTCTTCCTCTTTTCTCTCTCCACAGCCCACTCGCTCTCCCACGCCGGTTCAATCGCTCATTCTCTACATTTTCTCTCGTACATTTCGCTGCCAAGCGCTTTTTTCCTCCTCTCTCCTTTTTTCTTTCCGCTCGCTCCGAGCGCATCGTTTGTCAGGCCTCCCAAAAACCAGACGCAGACAGAACTGCCAAGTTTGGCAGGAAGTTCTGCGCATGCTTAAAAGATTTAATCTGATCCAACGCTTGGTACATGTATACACACGTCATGATCGGATCATTTCATTTAGTGTCCATGTAAACGGAGATTTTGAATTTCCGATCAACCAAGGTTTGGATCGGATCGGGGAAATTTTGCGCATGTAAACGTAGCTAGTGAGAGCGGCCATCCGCTGAGGCTGACTGGGATTCAAGCACACAGAAACAGATATGCAGATAGTGACATCAATGAAATAAGTTCTTTGGCGCACAGGCCCCTGTAGAAGACTGATGCTTTGAATCAACATTTTCTTGGTCGAGTAACCTGGGAAATTAATAAGAGTAGTCTTCTACCGGGGCTTAGACACTGATGGCGCATTAAGCCAGAGGGTGAGTGGGACTGAGAATAGTCTGAGAATGAGGGTGGAGGTGGGTGCAAGTTTGCTTGCATGCGGGAGAAGCTAGGCCAAATGAAGGGGATCTTGAAAGATGAAGAGTAGGTGTGGCCCTGAGTTGATTGGCTTGAGCTGACCAAGGACATTGCAGGTGGTTCAGGTGAAACTGACAAGAGTCTTTCAGATTTTATTTTCGCTTAAGCTTCATTAATTTAGCATTCTTATGGTAGACTTTAGCTCTGTGGCCATACTTCCTGTTTGACTGTTTATAAAGACTACTCTTAAGTTTAACAGAAAGGCCTTTAATAGACTTATATATTCAGGATGCAAAGGTGTAGTCAACATATTGTAGCTTGGACATAAAAGTAGCTCTTAAACACGTGCTGTCCTTTACAATGGTATGTCTGTTTTTGTAATTTTCCAGACAATTACTTTCATCAGTTACTGCTGTTCTGTGGAGGCTATCCCAAAATTCAGCACTGCAACATAGCAACATAGCCATAGCCCATGCCTTGACAGTTACATAGATGACCTCTACTGGAGATGCTGAGAATCTTAGCAAAGCTACCATTTGCTGCACCATCACAAGTGGGCATTTGACATTGAATGTATCTACACATATCTTCATAACTCTCCCTGTTCATGGAGGAATTAACTACAACAAGGAGAGATTCGGGTTGACAACTTATTTTAAATTTTTGATTCAAGGTTCCCTATTGGTGAGTGCTGTGCTGCACTGATTCCCAAAGTTGGTGTTATGACCCAACTCTGGGTCCTTACTGAACCAGTATGGGGTCTTTAGATTCACCCCAGAAATCCAACTAAACAATAAATGTGTATTTTAAAGTGCTTAAAGATATATAAGCATCATTTAGAAACAGGCAGCATCAGCTTCTTTGGTTGTTGATGTGATTTGTAATATTATTACACCCGTGGTTAATTAAGTATGTAGAAATGTTTGTATACTCAACCAATAGTTTGGCTCATAATTTGACTCTGGCAGCATGTTGTGGGTCAGAAGCTGAAATACGTCATCAGAAAATCCTTTTTTAGTGTCAACATTCAGATAAGGGTGAGTTATGGTCAGGCCTATGATCAACTACAATAATTTATTATGGGCCTAAATCTAACCACAAATTCACTCATACATCCTCATTCACTCATACAGGCAAGTTTGCATGCATACTTCCTACACCCACACTCATACATCGCTATCTGAAAAACTGTACTGAAAGAAATTTTGTTTTGTTTACACTCTGTGTATACAAAATGACAATAAAAGTTGTCTTAGTCCAAGTAAGTCTTACAATATATATATATATATATATATATATATATATATATATATATATATATATATATATATATATATATTACATTGTCCTTGACAATTAGTCTTTTAAAAAATAAGCAAATCTAAATAATTACAGGATGAGGTTTTTCTTAGCTTTAGAGTTACATTATGAGAGGAGCCTCATTAGACAAAATAATACAGTGCTCCAAGCTTTGTTGACTAAGTGACTGTTCTCAAGTGTAGTTACGCTCCATGCCTATAAGAACATTTCAATGAGGGCATCAAAGAAGTACCTATCTGGCTGCCAGATAGATAAGTGGTTAAAATGAGGCTTTTTTATGAAAGAAAAACGGACCATTAACTACCAGTAGACATTCCACATACAAGCAGCTAGCTGACCTGTTCAATCATGTCACAGTTTGCTTATTTAACAGGATAACTTCTTGGCATTTTTTTCCGGCTGTTTTTTTTTTTTTTTGCTAATGTTTGACCTTGAAACCCCAAGGTCAAAGTGGAAAACACCTCCAAAGATGGTAGAGAATGACCGAGCCAAGATCCTGTCGGACTTCCAGATATAGATGGACTGAATTGATAAACCAACCATTGTGGTGGTGGACAAAAAGCACAATGTGTGTATATATATATATATATATATATATATATTTATTTATATATATTTTTTTTTCTTTCACTACTACTTGTTATCTTCAGTTTCTACTAAAACTGAAGATAACAGGGACCTTCCATTGAAATGTCAGGCTTATTTAGTAGAGTTTACAACCTGTGTTGCATGGACCTGATTTTTGTTTGTGCAGAGATATATGGAAAAGGCCACAGATAGAAGTCCATAAAAAGCACAAGCCACTCCTTTTTTTTTTTTTTTTTTTTAGGAACCCTAGGCCAATTTCTGAAGTTTCAAGATTTATGAATTGAGAAATAGCCTATTTTTCTTGTGTACTTAAAAATTAGGTAAACAGAGAAGTTGGCTGGGGCGCTGCACTTTTTAAAGTGAAGATAAAACGCATTAGTTAAAAAAAGTTTTTAACTACGCCTTTACAAATGTGACAAACATTTTTGAAAGCTTAATTTTGTGTTTATACTAAGCATTTAATCTGGTTAAATATGCTTTGTTCTGTCAGTATCTCACACTTAGTGGAACCTATGGTTTAGATAAATGATGTGGCAATGTACTGGTTAAGTTTCTGACTCAACCACCACTCCCTGTTCTTTTATTGAGGTGTGCTCTTTATTGCATTATCACATGGGCATACACACAAACAATACCATACAAAACTAAACCATACATGGTTTTCAAAATCTTTCATTAAAAAAAAAAAGAAACGAAAAAACAATGTGCAAAAAATGTTTTGCTCTTTTGCTCATATGATTTCAAGCCCCTTAATAGAATCCAGAGCAATTAATCCCCCCCATGTATGATCTTATTCTTGTTTCTTATCCTTAGACCACATGCACGATCTTCTGATATTCAAAATAAGGGGCTCTAAATTGCATGTGCATTTTTTATTTTCTTTTATTTTTATGAGCAATAAGTGGGTGTGCTGCAGACCGTTTAGGTTCTGCCCATTAAATTAAGCAGAATTTGTGTTCACCACGTAGTTGAGGTTGGTTGTAAAAGAAAAACGAGTTTTAAGCTATGGATATAGAGCTAACAATAAAAAAAATATTCAAAAAATAAGAATTATAATATCAACTAATATTTATGGAACACTTTACATAAGTAGCCTTATGTAAAGGCTACTTATGTAATATATATATATATATATATTTATTTATTTATTTTTATTTTTTTGCTCTGGTTTAATTTAATAAAGCATTAATTTGTGCCCACCCGCATGGACGTTTTTTGTTATGTTTTTTTTGTTAATATTATTCTACTATTGCTATTACTGATAAATATATTTCTATGTACACAGAATCTTACTCCATCCGCTGGCATTAAAAGAATGTCTCCTTTGTGGCAATGACAACCGCTTTTATTTTTGTGTGTCAGTTTTCCTTTAGGAGTACTAAAAAAGGACAGAAAACTGCAGCAGTGGCTTAGGTTCAGATTTGGAAAATCCTTTTGCATGTTGTAAATATTTACATTTGCATATACTTGAGCCACAAATTTGTGCATTTTGGTTATTAGAATATTATCTGCATATTAATGAAGCCACACACTGTCTGCTAAATTGCAAGCACAAATCCATTTGCACTTTCTTGGAAGCCCTGCTCTGAGCATACAAACAAATTTACAAGAGTTTTAGGACACAAAACATTCTGAAGACCAGGCCTTATGTGTGGAGAAAATTAAAAACATTAATAACACAATAGGCAAACATCACTGTATCACATAACTCAATGTGTAAATATAAGTAATCACGTTTAATTGTAGACAGTGAAGCAAAACGGTGAAAATGTCCTGTGTGTGAATGCAGCTACTTTAGTCAGGAACAGGGTAGCTGGTCAAAGTTGAAAATAAATCAAGCTACATGCAGAGCAGACTTGAAAGGAAACTTTTTATAGGCGACAAAAGAGTTGAGCTCAGCCAGAGCTCCAGTGAAATGTTTAGACCAGGTGTCTCCCACCTTAAGCTTCAGAGCTTCATGGTTGTGCTAGAGGCCCTTTAAAGTGACTCTTGATAATGTAATAAAAGAAAAATGGAGGTAGAAAAAAGTGAAGCTGTAGGACAGAACTAATGTTGAAATCCAGTGTGATAAAAAAAACTACCTTAACCAATTTTATCTAAATTTTTAAGATTTTTAATTGGTCTGATGCCACAAACCAAATATTTCTTTATTTTTTATCTTTATTGAAATCATAAAAATCATTTATTCTCTAGATTTAAAAGTTTAAAATTAATCTTGCTGAACCCAAACATAATCATAAGAAGATGGCTCTCTAATCATAAAAAGGGTATGTTTTATTTAATGATCAAGTACGTATTGCTGCTCTAGGTATATTTTATGTGGTTATGTGGTGAAAAGTTGTAAAAAAAAAAAAAGGATTTTTGATTGAAAAGACTGATGACTCCAGACTTAGACAAAAGCATATCCATGCTCTAAAAGGGCAAAATAGATGCCAAATGTTAGTCTCTAGAAGTTTAAAGCACATAGAGAAAGAAAAATAAAAAGGGACTGGGATTCTATACAGTATTGATTCATGGACTTGGTCAGTTTCATTGCATAAAATGCAAAAAAAAAAGTCAAATTACACAAACTCATAATACTGATTTATTTTTGCGTTTAAATAGCTCTATGAAAACATGGATATCTGTTTAAGGTTCAGAGAGGGATTTTCCAGTTTTTCTTACTCAAGTTCACGTGCATCATTAATTGCGCAATGTTTGTCTGAAGACGCCACTTCCTTTCCAAGCACAGACCAATCTGTGAATCAATTTGTTAACACTGAGACAAAAAGTTACTCACCTCATGCGGGCAGCTCTCACACGGCTGGAAATGGCAGAGGCCTCTGGACAGCTGTTCTGGGCTTGAGGAACAACATGCCTCCACTCCCATATCAATGGCATCGTTGATTTTACTCAAAGGGAACGCGCAGAGGGCTGAGCTCCTCTGGGGTTCCCCTTGCTCATTGACTACTGCAAACACCCCATACAAGATGTTCTCCGTTGTGCTGACCCTCAATTCTTCAGCCAAGTCCTTTCCAGCATGCCCTAAATGGGCTGCCTGTAGTCCATTGTACACAACATCCCTGTAGTTGCTTCTCTTTCTGCGCTTTGGTTCATAGCGGCACTCCAGCACCAGTTCTCTGTACATCCAGACCTCTGGAGCTGAAATGGGCAGCCGTCCCAGATGAGTCTGAAAGGCAGAGTTGTTCCTGGAGGGATTTTCCCTCTGCAGGGATAGAAAGTAGACAAACTCTTTGGTGGAGAAGCTGTAAATGTAGTCAATGCTGTAGGAGTTGCGTAGATTGGGCAGCACCGTCAACCCATCTGTGATCTTGAGGAATCCATCTTCGGTCGCAAGTGGCCTCAGGACCGATATTGAGCTCCGTGGATATTCCTGCACCAATTTGTCATTGATTGTAGATGCTACAAAGAATAATGCAATGTTTCTATCCTCAACGATTGTGACTTTGGTGCCAAGAGGGCTGGCCACACAGTCAGGACAATTGGTAGGAAAGTTCTGCTCTTTTTTGTATAAGCATTTGGGTTCAAGTTTTGGAGAATCAACTTCAATAAAGTAACATACACCATGCTGAGTGCTTCCACAAATATAAAGGTAGGGAAGAAAATAAGCAAAGGGATCCAAAACAAGAACCTTGTTGTCTGTGTCCACTGGATCCTCTGGATTAGTTTCTGTGTCACATACCAAACAGGTATCACAGTCAGAACTGCCTATTGGGCCCGTTTTCAACTCCCATTTTTTTCTCATAGAATCATCAACTCCAATAACTGCATTCTGATATCCAAGATACACTTCTGTTAAATCCGAATCCCTTTTTACCTCAATGTTTTGAATAGGTTTTTCAGTTTCAAAGTAAGGCAGAGAGTATTCTACATTGAAATCCAACTGTTTACGCTCAGTTACGGGACAGATTTTCTGTCCTGAGGTAGTCTGTGCTTGTATCCATATGCAGATTGCCAATAAGGCAGTCACAGTGACCATTTCCACGCCACAGTCCACTTTGATTGAGTGCTACCTGCGAGACATTTTCAAAAAAGAGAACATTCTTGAGAGGCAACTAGGACCCTGTGGGGAAAAAAACAGAGCAGGAATGTTAAGGTTTACCAGACAAGAGGAGTATAACATATTATTTTTACGTTTGAGTGACTCAAAGAGGGAGGCGGACTGAGTAAATATTTAGCTATTTCAACTTAGAAAAAAGGGGGAGAATCTACAGGCTTTTAATAAGCACATACTTTCTCATTACAAGAGATATATTTGGATAAAATGATGGAGGAAAGTGGGGAGGGTGAGCGGCAAACAAAAAAGTTCTATGGGAAACTATTAAATCAAAAGAGGACTTGTTGTAACATGTGGAGCAGCTATGGAAATATTAAGGCATAGCTACAGTTACACAAAACAAATAAGCCAATAACAGTATATCATACTGAAGATTAATACTGATCTAATATTAGATACAGGCTTAAGTTTGAGTGTTATACGTCTAATCTAAGGAAGAAAACAAAAAACGGTCTTACAACAGAAAAAGTTGTTTTATGTGCCTTGTTTAAGGCATTGTTCAAATCTCCTTAAGAAAAGAAAGTAAATCAAACCTTACCTCAGTCTGAAAAATGAAGCAGTAGCACTGGAAATGTCCAACAAACTCCAAAATGTGTCCCTGGGAGGTGAAAATTATATATGAGAAAAAAAAAATCTGTTGTATCGAAGTTCAAATCTGACTGTATTCACCTGCCAGCGTCACAGCTTCAGTCTATTCGCAAAAGGGGGGATGAGCTCTACAATGTTCAGCAGTCTGAGGAAAAACAGCGCAGGATCTTACCTTAGCTTTCAAAATAAAAGCTTCTCAGGACTTTGGTTAAAGGTAACTGCAAATAGAGATCAATTAATCAATTAAAACAAGTAATCAATTATTCAGTTAAAAAACAAAGTTAGCAAAGCATATTATATAAACTGTATTGCATGTATATTCCAAATAATATAACAGAGCAACACAGAGGACAACAAACATACACACATAACTTCTGAAATTACCTTTATCTTTAGGGGAAAAACAAAATGATACAAATAAATAATAATAGATATAAATAAAATAACAATAGATATAATCACATAAAGAATCTCTTAAAATCCAAAATAAAATATTAGTTTATCTATTTCTTTAAGTAATATATCTTTGTCAAAAACAACCTCAGTAAATTTTATTTTAGAGTCTTAGAACTGTTTATGGCCAAAAATACTTCATATATTTTTTTTAGACCAAGAAGTGACAGAGATTAGTGAGACCTGTTGTTTATTTTGTTAAGGCTACAGACAGCACCTTCTTTAATCTGGCTGACTTGACAATAAACTCCATATGGACACTGTTCCTTCAAGCCGCGCCCGCAACAAGGAAGTACGAAACTCTTGCGAAATTTACCTCCAGAGAAAAGTATCCCGTTGGTTGCCCTCCTAAAAATCATGGAATATTATTAACTACGTTTGTTGCTCCACATAGGCGAAAGGGGGGGGGCTACCAGAGCAAAGAAAGTAGTATTTCTGCCAGAAATACATTTCTTTCTCATGAGGGATGGGATTTTTGTAGACAGCTCCAGCCAGGGAGTTATGAGAAGAATGTTTTCTCTCACCAAATATACACCCACCCGCATTTAACTTGCGGATAGAGGGGAGAGAGAAGTGAAACATGGACTGTTTTTCAGCAGAAATCATTAAATGTTCTCTTTTAAACTTAGTTTTATACGACGGATGTTCAATAAGTAATGCCCCTGATCCACTTACAGTTTGCACAGTTGCTGAAATGTTGCATGTGCAATTATATACATCACTATAGACATGGGCGGTTCTAGACAGGGGCCAACGGGGGCCAGTGTCCCTGCAGTTCATGTCCTGGCTCCTGTACCGAAGGCTTAATAGTAAAAGAAATTCTAATGATGATATTTGCTGGAACAAACATGGTTACTGATAGGTCCTTTGGATCTATTTCATTCATTTATTATTTATTTTTTTTTTTGAAACTGTTTTTTACAAAGTGTTTCAGACAGCCCATGTCTCCCGGAAGTTCCGAGAGTCTCCCTGATATCGATAGTTGTTCACGGATGCCCGCAAGTCGGATAAATGATCCTGGATTTTAGACAATGCGAGGTGGTGTTTTCTTAATACGAGTAAGAGTGAGCAGGCAATACAATAATTCGTGCACCATGTGTGGATCCTGGTTTTCACCTGCTAAATGTGTTTTTCAAAACAAATTGAGAAAAATACTCTATGCTCATGAAGATTCTCAGTCATCCAGGTCATATTCATTCGGTAAAAGTTGAAAAACAATCCACTGCAGTTGGTTTCCAAGGTTTGAAGACGTTTTGCTTGGCAGCAAAACGTCTTCAAACTTTGGAAACCAAGTCCAGTGGATTGTTTTTAAACTTTTATGGAAAAATTACTCTAATTTTTACAGCTGATTTTATTAGTATTCTTTGGTTCTGATTCTGATTTTATAGAAAAAGGTTATTTTAACTTAAATTTGGTCAAAAATATGTAACATTCATAAATTCTGATTTTATATTGACCTAATAAGACTCAACCATTTGAATAAAAATTTCACTTCAATGAAGCTATCTTAATATATTTGAATCCCTTGCCCTGTTTTTTATGTCACGCTTTTCTGTTCTCCCATGAAAACACACTGGCCCCCTCCTAGCCCCCTGGTACATTTTGGTCTAGAACCACCACTGGCTATAGAAAAAGCAGCAAATTATAGGTCTGACCTAATAGTGATTTGTGATTTAAAGCCTGATAAGTATAGTGAAGAGATCCGTTTTTTTCTATTGTAAAGGACTTTGCATAACTTATGGTGATGCTGCCCAGTCGTAGGGCCTTGTAAAATGTTTTACAATGTAAAAAGTTGTAAAACATTTTACAAGGCCATATGTATTAACCAGAAGTTACTTTAATTTCATCAAAAGTCTCTATAGTGTGCTTCCTTTGAAATACAAAAACCGGATCACTGCTCAACAGAGGCATAGCCAGAAATTTTTTATAAGGGTGGCCAGGTAATACCCAATGTGTACAGAGGGTCGGCCAAAAGTGGATAGGCACCAAAACCTCATGGTCAATCTACACTGTTCCAACAAGAAAATTAACAAGCGAAACATCCATATTTTCTAAGTTAAGACTAACTATACTTTCCCACAGCCTTTGCTAACAAATAGATGCATATATTTTAACATTCGTAATTTCTAGATAAAAGGTGTAGTGGATAAGTCTCAGTTTTGAGTTCTGGGCCATAAATCAATCATCATTGCCATTACTTACTTACTTGTATCAATAAACATCCTGCATAAAATTGATATTTACAACTACCAATATCCACATTACGTTTTTATTAAAGTTGTTATTTATTTATCCTTTCACTGATGACTCCTAGATGACTTGCCGAGACACATATTTTTCTCTTTACCCCATAAAACTCAAAATCTAGTTCTGAAAAGAGAAAGAATTCTGTACTTATCATCTATGATATTAGTATATTGATGTCTATAATCACAAAAATTTAAATGTTTTGAATATTCAACTTAAGAGTATTACTGCTGCCACCATCTGTATGAGAGGGGAAAATGGTATTGGTGGCCACAGTGGGGGCCAATGATTGGCTAAGGGTGGCCATGGCCACCCCTGGCCCCCCATCTGCTCCGCCCCTGCTGCTCGACACTGAAAAGGCTCCGTTTCAGACTTGACTCAGTTCAAACGCCTGTAAATCTCAAACAACAAATAGTTCAGAGCTGTAATTTGACACTTGATCTATAGAGATATGAATAATTGCACATGCAAAATTTAGATCAGATCGACCAACTGGAAGTCGGTCAGGGACATTACTTATTGAACGCCCCTCTTGAAGCACCCATGAGCTTTTTAATGATTGCTTATTTTTTCTTCCCTAATTCTGCAACTACATATAGGATAGGTAATTCAAGAGGAAATACCGATTGCAAAAGTTGACAAGGTCTTATCTGATTTGACAACCAAAAGTTAATGATCTGCTATTGAATCCAAAGTTCAGAAAACCTGAGTTTTAACCCCTCTGGGAAAAAAATAAAATAAAAAAAATAAAAAACAAGCAAACATCTGAACCAGTTTTCACAAAAAAAAAAAAAACCTTCAAAACATTCCACCATGAAGTGCATAGACTGATACCGCCTGAATGAGAATAAGGAGAAAACAGCATTATGTATACTCTGTGCTGCATCAAGGAGAAATATGTGCAGTATTGCATCACAAACTGTTATCTACAATTTGTGAGAAGAACCGTCTCCAGAGAGGTCAAATTAAAAATAAACCTCCCAGAAAAGCTGTTAGTATGGTTCCAAACAAAACTGCTTTTCCCTGTCTTTTAGAAAATAAACAAATATATAAATAGCATTTGGAGCTCAATTATTTTTAGGTATTTCTATAAGGAAATGTTGAAAGTTTAACATTCTGAAAAAGTTTTTACTCACAATGAATCCATTTTTTTTTTTTAGAGATTTAGCTACTTTAATATGAGATATTATTTTAATACTTTTTACAATATATATATATTTTGCAAATAAATTTGTTAATGGGGATTATTTAACATAAAATGTATTTCTGCAAAAATTCTGGTAGTTAATGGCATGGCTTGTGATAAGCAAATTGATCTATGTTCTCTGACAGAAACTTGGCTGCAACAAGAGGATCATCTGAGCATAAATGAGGCAATTTCCTCGATTTATTTAAATTTCACATACCCAGAAATTCTAGGAGAGTAGGGGGAACAGCATCAATCTTTCAATCTGACTTACTGATTACTCTAAAGCCAGATAATAATTACAACTCTTCTGAACTTTTAAAGCTTAGTTTCCCTCATCCAAATTCCAAAGCAACAAACCTCTTCTAACAATATTTTCTCACAATGCTGTCCTCTCTGACCACTTTATAATAACCTTCAAAATTACTTTAACAGAGTTCTCCTCACACAAAAGGTTTCACTTTAGAAGATCATTATCAGATAATACATTTATATATTTTTAAAGAATTTGCTCCACTTCTTATCTCCTCTGTATCACTGAAAAATACATCAGAGGCCATTTAATTTATCTATTTATGATTTTGTTGATGGGGCTACCAGTTTCCTGCATACTGCCCTGGACAATGGGGTAAATAGTATCTATCTATCTATCTATCTATCT
>NW_015151155.1:89356-95828 GCF_000732505.1 Cyprinodon variegatus | reverse complement strand
TCTGTCTGTCTGTCTGTCTGTCTATCTATCTATCTATCTATCTATCTATCTATCTATCTATCTATCTATCTATCTATCTATCTATCTATGTATGTATGTTATATATCTTGCTACCACAACCACGCTGCATTCTGATAAACTACCAAAAGCATGCATTAGTTCTTCTGTTATTATCTATCTACTGAATTTGTCGAAACAATTTCGAAACCCAGTTTATAACCACAGAATGATTTATAGTTTATGACTCATCGAGTCTAGTTAGGTTAAGTTTCTGTGTTAAAGGTACTGTCTAACTAAGTCTTGGATAATTTTTTCTTAAAATGTTTGCTTATTTGAACAGGATGAATAAAACACATAAACCCCCCTTTAAATGGAATAGAGCTTTTGTGAACATCTTTTTTTTTTTTTTTTTTTTCAAAATTAAAATTTTTCAAATATCTAAATAGATAATTGTAATAGAATTCAGAAACTACGGAAGCAAATTTACTCTGAAACTTAGAAGACATTTGTTGAAGGCTTGTTAATCTTAAAGTCAGCGTAGTTGGACTTTGAACTTATTTGGTATTTGGAAACAGGACAGATTATTCTGGTTTAAGTGGAGCACACAGACAACTACAGAAGAGGATTAGGACCACTTAAAAAACAAAAAAAAAGTTAACTGATTTTTAAATTTTATTTCAGTATAATATGAGAAAAAATTTGATTAAAGTCAGAATTCTGATTTTTTTCTCAGAATTCTGACTTCTTTTCTGATTAAGTCAGATGGAAGAGTTGTGGGAGCAATTAGCTTCAAAGACAAAGATGTGAGTTGTTTGGGAGGGCCAGTAACACATTAGTGGAAAAAGACCAAATTAGGCAACTTTTTACGTGCCCGAGAGGACCCTGGTGATGCTATTTCATTAATGGAAGAGCAGAAGGTCATTAAAACAAGAGAGCTAATCTCTAAAACAGAAATGGCTACAGCTTGATGTTAACATGTTTCTCTGTCAGAATTCTGATATTAAAGTCAGAATTCTGAGATTAAAGTCAACATTTTGAGATTAGGTCAGAATTCTGAGATGAAAGTCAGAATTCTGAGATTAAAGTCAACATTTTGAGATTAGGTCAGAATTCTGAGATGAAAGTCAGAATTCTGAAAAAAAAAGTTAGAATTCTGAGATTAAAATCTGACATTTTTTTCCCTATATAAAACTGAAATAATATTTTAAAATCAGTTAACTTTGAGGTTTTTTTGTTTTTAGTAGCTCTTATCCTCTTCCGTAGACAACTCCCTCGGCGAGGGAGAACATCCATGACTGTGTTTTTTTTTTTTTTTTATTAGGTTTTTTTGGCCAAAAATTAAAACCAAGGTACGGAGGCAAGGATATCTTGATTTTTATTAGAAGGCCTGATCCGCCCCCTAGTGGCCAACAAACGAAGGTACACACGGAAGGATTTCATTCATTATTTTTTTGTAAAGTCACTGCACGGTGAAAATCATCTGAAACGAAAGTGGAATACCACTAGCTGTGAACTCCTACCAGCAGATGACAGGTCTGAGCTCGGGGGTTTTGCTCTGATGAAGTTTGGGCTGCCTTCTTTCTTCCTTCAGGCTTTTATTACGATATTTGCCTCCCTTTGAGTCACGCTGTTTTTGTTTCACACAGGAAACTAAGGGGATCAACATGGCAGGAACCGGTGAAATCGATGAGGGCTTTTACTCCAGACAACTGTAAGTAACAAAACTGATGTTATTGTATTTTAAAATGCCTTCAGCTTGTCATGGGTGTGTTTTTTGTGTGATTTGGATCAGTTATGTTCTGGGTCATGAGGCGATGCACCGGATGGGATCAGCTGAGGTCCTGATCGCAGGGATGAAGGGTCTGGGAGTGGAAATAGCCAAGAACGTCATTCTATCCGGAGTAAAGTCTGTCACTGTGCAGGATGAGGGGCAGGTTGAGTGGTCTAACCTGTCCTCACAGGTACAAACTATGGCTTTTAGGATTAATACTGTTATTTAAAAAAAATCTGGAATAAGAATAGGTAACTTCCTGCTTAAGCAACGACCTGTCAGACTTGATAGCTCTGCATGTTTGGAAACCTGTAAGTTGGGTATCTGTCTGTGTTTTAAACGGTAGATCTGAAGATAAACTTTAAAATGCAACATTTCTACAATGGTTAATTACCTGATTTAATTTGGAAAAGATCAGCTTAATGAAACTATTGCACCAACTGAACAGACCTTTTACTTTCATTCTGACATATTAGTCCCACCCATAAACAGCAGCCGAAATAAAAGATGAACTCAACTGAAAGCAGCCTGATAAAATGTGTATTAAAATATTTATTAATTGTATAGAGCAAATTAAATTAAAATCTATAAAAAAAAATGTACAACTATATTACACCCGTTATGTGATTCTTCCAGTTAATTCCATTATAGTCCTTTTAATGACTAATGTAACAAACTTAACATGATACATTTAAGTTACAAAGAACCAGATCCAGTTATATACAGCTCAATCATGTTTAATTAAAATGCAATTTGTTTCAGATCTAAAACCATGTATCCCGACATACTTCTGTTATATTAAAATCAAACTCAGATCTATCCATCCATTTCTTTCACGCTTATCCCAAGCGGGGTGGCGAGGGGTGCTGGTGCCTATCTTCAGCTGTCAACGGGCGAGAGCCCGTTTGCACCCTGGACAAGTCTCCAGTCTATCACAGGGCAACACATAGAAAAACAACCATTCATGCACAAACTCACACCCAAGGACAATTTAGAGAAGCCAATTAACCTAACAGCCATGTTTTTGGACTTTGGGCCAGAGAGACACCACACATGCTCCGGGAGAACATGTAAACTCCATGCAGAAAGACCTTAGACCAGGAATCAAACCCAGAACCTTCTTGCTGCAAGGTGGCAGTGCTACCCACTGTGTCACTGAGCAGCCAATCCAAACCCAGATCATATTACTGTATATCTCAACCATCTATAATAAAATCAAATAAAAGTTGAATCAATGCCATTTAATGCAGTCACAGACCAATCCAACATGCATTACAATTCATGATGTTTATTGTTCATCTAAATACAGTCCAGCTTTATTCAGTTGCAATTTGTTTAAATCACCTCCAAAAAATTCTAAGCCGGTCTCATTTAGGCAATGTCTCTGTTTTATTTACTTTTCTTTTAACTCTTGATGCTGTTTTTACTGTCATATTGTTATCATATATTGATTACTAAATATTTAGAGTTTCACATCTTGTATGGTGTTTTAGTTCTGTCGCCTTTGCAAACCTTTATCTCAATGAGACATTTGTGGGTTTAATAGATATCTAGATAAATAATTATAGTTAAGTATGTAGTGGTTATAAACATATAAAGGTCTACACTGTCTAGTATTAATGTTAGCTAACAAATTCCTTTCCAATACAGTATCATACAGGCTAAAGTACTGGCTGGTATCAACGATGCTTCTCACTACCATATCTAATGCCAGTAAATGTACAAAACAATTTAAGTAGCCTATAATACTGGGGGCTCTAATTGAGATTCCTCTGGAAATATTTGATTAAATAAATAAATGCCAACTAATGCACCTATTTAACGATAACTTCGTTTGAAAAAAATTATTGAACAGTTACAGCAAATTGGATGGATCTTACATAACAATACATACATTTATTTTTATTAACCATATACTGTGGTAAATAGCCTGTACTTATATAGCGCTTTGGTCAAGTCAGGAGACACTCACACACTGAAGCTACATTGTAACCACAGCTGCCCTGGGGCTCACCGACAGAAGTGAGGCAGCCACACATATTCTGTGTTTTGGTTTGACCTTAGGTGCTTTTAAGAGGTTGTTATGATGCAACAACTTCTTACTGTTTTCCCATAAACACTTAAGGTTGGACTTTTTGTGGTATTTTAACTCTGTCAGTGAGTGACCGAGCAGGGCATCATACTGTGCTTTAAAGCACGCTTTGGGGGGAACTAATTAAAAGTTCCCTCCAAAGCATGCATTTAGGCTTTTTTTTTTTTTATTTACAATATCTTAAATGACAGTAGTATTGAAAATATTGATATTTAGTTTTGAGAACTTATTTTAGAGCCTTAAGTTGTGGTTTTGGATGTATCAATATTTTACTATCGATCCACAGATTACTACTGTCTAATTCTATTTAGCTACACTGTAGAAAAATTCAGATTCAGATTAAATTAAATCTGGCCCAGTTCATTCCTTTTTCATAAAATCTAATTCAGATAACTTATACAGTCTAATTTATCTCCCACAATCGGTTTCAATTCAGCTGCAATACATTCAAATCCTGATCAACACAATCATTTGCAGGGATAAATGTTAATTGATCTAAATTGTAATTCAATACAAGAAGCATCACAGAGAGCATCGATTTTTCTACTTTTTGTTGTTCCTCCAGTTTTTCCTGCAAGAGGGAGATCTTGGTCAGAACCGAGCCACATCTTCACTCCCACAGTTGTCTGCGTTAAACCGTCATGTGCTTGTGTCATCACACACTGGACCACTAAATGAGGACTTCCTTCTAAAATTCCAGGTATGTGGATTTTTTTGTTTTATTTACTATTTATTGAAAAATAATAAAGAGCTGAACTTTCACACCTATTGGGATGATGAGCATAGAAAATGACACGGATGAAGGTTTCTCCATATGGAACTTTTTACAGTAAGGTCTAGTAACAAGCAGTGAACCTTTGTCATTTTACCAGGTGGTGGTCCTGACTGACTCCTCCCTGGATGATCAGAAACGTTTTGGGGAGTTCTGCCATAAACATGGCATTAAGTTTATAGTTGCAGATACAAAAGGGCTCTGCGGGTAAGTGGGTGCACATATATAGTGTGAAATAAATTTGGCAAAAGGAGAAAACATGGAAATTTTTATGTAAATTTGCAGCCAGTTGTTCTGTGACTTTGGAGAGGAGTTTGAGGTTTTGGATCGGGATGGAGAGATGCCTGCATCACTCATGGTTGAGCGAATCACCAAGGTAATATCTATTTATTTAATATCCATCTGTCTTTCTGTTTGTCTGTCTGACTCATTTAAGTTGCAAGACAGTTCAAATTATATATATACGTATATATGTGTGTGTGTGTTTGTGTACTGCTCAAGAAAATAAAGGGAACGCTGAAATAACATCCTAATATCTGAATAAAGGAAATATTTTTATTGAATACTTTGTTCTGTAGGGTTGAATGTAAAATATCATCAAAAATCTAATAAACATAAGCATCATCAATGGATATCAAAGTTATTAACCAATGGAGGCCTGGATTTGGAGTCACACATAAAATTTAAGTGGAAAGACAAACTGCAGGCATATCCAACTTGGATGTAATGTCCTTAAAACAGGTCAAATTCAGGCTCAGTATTGTGTGTGGCCTCGATGTGCCTATATGACTGGTCACCTGGACATGATGTTCCAGATGTGCTCAGTCAGATTCAGGTCTGGGGAACGGGCGGGACAGTCCATAGCGGCAACACCTTCATCTTACAGGAATTGCTGATGCACCCTAGCCACATGAAGTCTAGCATTGTCCTGCATTAGGAGGTACCAAGTGCCAACCACACAAACATATAGTCTCACAAAGGGTCTGAGGATCTCCTCTGGGTAACCAATGGCAGTCATGCTACCTCTGGCAAGCACATGGATGAGTGTGCGATCCTCAAAAGAAATGCCCCCCCATACCATCACTGACCCAACGCCAAACCGGTCATGCTGAAGGATGTTGCAGGCAGCAGATCATTCTTCATGGTGTCTCCAGACCTTGTCATGTCTGTCACATATGTTCAGTGTGAACCTGCTTTCATCTGTGACGAGCACAGGCTACCAGTGGCTATTTGCCAATCCTATTGTTAAATGGCAAATGCCAAATGTCCTACATGGTGTTGGGCTGTGAGCACAACGCGCATCTGTGGATGTCGGCCCTCATACCATCCTCATGCAGTGCTCCTCATGCTCCTCCTTGCACACTGGTGGAGGTAGGAGTCCTGCTGCTGGATTGTTGCCCTTCTACAGCCTCCTCTACATCTCCTGGTATACTGGCCTATTTCTTGGTAGCATCTCCAGCCTTCGGACACTACACTGACAGACACAGCAAAGATTCTTGCCACGGCTGGCATTGATGTACCATCCTGGATGAGCTGCACTAGCTGAGCCATTTATTTGGTTTGAAGAGTCCGTCTTATGCTGCCATGAGTGTGAAAGCACCACTAATATTTAAAAGTGACCAAAACATCAGCCAGAAAGCATAGGTACTGAGAAGTGGTCCACAACTGCAGAACTGCTCCTTTATTTACTGTTTCTTGCTAATTGCAGATAACACCCACCTCTTTTCTATTCTGTTTGCACAACAGCATGGGAAAGTGATTGTCAATAAGTTAACAGTTTGATTTCACAAAAGTTTGATTTGATTGGTTATATTCTGTTGTTTACGTTTCCCTTTAT
>NW_015151155.1:0-88885 GCF_000732505.1 Cyprinodon variegatus | reverse complement strand
ATGTTTTATTATGAAATCTTTATATTTGTCTGAAAGATTTCTAAGACGTGTCAAACTTTATTTCAGGACAATCCCGGAGTTGTTATCTGTGCAGATGACCAGAAACATGGACTTTTTGACGGTTCTAAAGTAAAGTTCTCTGAGGTCCAAGGCATGACAGAGCTAAACATAAGGGGCCCTGTGGAGATCAAAGTCTGCGGTTGGTGTTGCTCAACTATAAACACTTTTACTTGCTTTGTATTTTCTTAACTGCTGGGATGGTTGCGACAGTCTTGCCCCATGATACCATTGAGTTACATGACATTCTTCTCATGCCTGAGCATCAGGAGAGGATCATGTTGAAATCCTGTAGATTCTAAGAGAAACACTTTTTATCTTTCTCCCTGTAATTTTATTTTGTCATCTCGATCACCAGGCCCGTATTCCTTTAGCATCTGTGACACTTCTGGCTTTTCCGAGTATGAACGAGGTGGCATGGTGACTGAAGTGAAAGAGCCCCTCATACTGAATTTTGTAGGTGTTCACAGTTTGAACATTTACTTTAGCAGGAAATGTTTCAACAGTAAGTAAAATGATAACCAAATGCATTGCAGAAACCACTGGGTGAGGCTCTAAATGACCATCAACTGCTAATTTTGAACGACTACGGAAAAATATGCAGACATAACACTTTGCACCTGGCGTTCCAAGCCCTACACAGGTTTGTGAAGGAACAGCAGCGGCTTCCTAATCCTTGGTCACAGGTCAGTATAGACGTCGTTTGATGATATGATGACAGTACTCTGAAAAGTATTCCCCCTTTACACATTCCTACTGTTTTTTTAGGACCAGTTACAAATTGTGATTTATTAAGGAAAAAATTATCTAAACCAATCCTTTTTGAAACCTGAGTTGGGTTTCATTAACCAAACCCAGCCTTATATCCCTTTCCCACTTGCTGAAAAAGCCGTTTAAACCTGGGAACAATCGGCTCTGATCAGCATGCTTTGGTAACACTAGAGCCGGGTTCATCCGCTAATTTATGTGATCCCATTAGGCCCGATGTACGGATGTCAACAAATCCCAGTCTGATCTAACAAGCGGAAACAAATCTGTTTACATATGATAAACATGGCGCAGCATTGGTAAGAGTGATTCAGACAGATAAAGGAGTGAAACAATAAAGCACACTTACTACGACCTGGCTTCCTTACATGTTGCTCTCCATTGTTTACTTTCCTGATTTATCTTACACTGATGACAGCATCAGAGCTAGTCCAATGTGATGGTGTCACCAGACACGCAGTCACGGGCGAACAGAGACAACGCAGCTCGCCAGCTGGGGGTTTTTTTGCCAATGGGAAGGGAGCCAAATACCAATTGTTAGCACCATGTTTGAAAAACATGCATTAACCCATCAATTTCAGTGGGAAAGAGACTCATTAATGCCTAACCTGTAGAATCCAGAAACCTGACAACATGACATACTGTAGGTTAAAAGGCTTCGAAAAAAACAAACCATCATGTTCTAACCAAAAAAATTATATAGCAGGTTAGAAAAGAAAAAACAACAGAAACTACCGGTGATCAAAGTTACAGTTTATATTTAATCTGAAGGAGTCATGAGGGATGCCTTGTAAATGCCATTATCCACAAATGGATAACACAGAAATGGATAACACCATTAGGGTTAGGGTTCATGTTTATGAGTCAACAATTAGAAAGAGACAGAGCAAAAATGGTCAAAAGTTCTATTGGAAAAAAAAAAAGATAAGATTTATTTAGCATTTATTATTAAGCATCATGATAAGCCTCAAGACCTTAGGGGAAATGGTATATTAGTCATTTGTCTGATATCAAAGTAAGATCTTAAACACGTCCAAATAAACAATAAATTAAAGAAAAAAATTTTTTTTTTTTGGGGGGGGGGCTTACTGTTTTAGAGCACTGTAAGATGCAATAAACATGGTTGTTTCAACACACTTCTAAAAGTCATTCATACCTCATATAGGCAGATGCAGATTCTCTGATTAACATCGTGAACGAATTGAATGAGGATGCAAAGCTGGAAGAACTAGATGAAGCTGCAGTGAGGCGCTTCTCCTACACCGCCCAAGGTGATCTGGCTCCTATGAACGCTTTCTTTGGAGGTCTGGCTGCTCAGGAAGTTATTAAGGTAGCCTCAAATTTAAATATACATATATAGTTAAATTACATAATCTCTTTTTAATGTAAGGGTCCCTTATGACCCTTAAGGCTCTATAAACTAAAACTGATCAGACCTGTTTTTTTTGTATGTGATACAGAAACACTGGTGAATTGTTTCAAGAGATGCACTGATCATATTCGCTTAATAAATATCAATTTTAGTTTCTTTGATATGTATATACCTTATAGAATCAAAAATATGCCTTTTTTAAATGGAGGTTGTTATTTGTTATACAGCAGAAAGTAAGGGAATTGATTGGTGCATCTTTGTGTGCAACTGATCCTGGTAGAGCTTTGAATGTTAGTTTTTATTTGGAATCAAAATTTTTTTCCCTCTCTGAATATCCCTGCAGGCATGCAGTGGGAAGTTTACACCTCTACAACAATGGCTTTATTTTGACGCCCTGGAATGTCTCCCTGAAGACGGAGGTTGTCTGGAAGAGAGCTCATTCTCATCAGTATGCAAATGATTAGTTCGATTTAAACATCAACCTTATCAGTCAAACAGACTGTTGATTGATGATTACTCTGTCATTTAAGCTCTTCATTTTATCTCTCTCATAGAAAGGCACAAGGTACGACGCTCAGATTGTCGTCTTCGGCTCAGAGTTCCAACAAAAGCTCCTGAGGCAGAAGTATTTCCTGGTGAGGAAAGATTAGCAGTCTGTCCATCAGAGGGCAGACTTTCAATTGGAAATAGCCTAAATCCTATGTGTGTAGTTCTTTGATCTTCTGTGTGAATAAAGCCACATACAGGAAATGGGTTCAGCTTCCTGACAGTGGAAAGTTTTGGCTGCAGTGATCATTTAAAAGAACCCAGCCCGATCTCTGTTTCCTGCAAAATTGTTTTCAATTTCCATATCTGTTGTTATTATTGAAGAGGACATTGTACCATGTAGCTTATTTAATCACTTTAAAAGCTGAATGTAGTAATCAACTTAAACCAGGGCAGCAGAATATCAGGAAAGCACTGCCATGAACACCTTACAATAAAACCACTTTTTATCTATATATGATATGTAGAATCTTGGTCATCAAATTCTTTTTGCCATATAAGTAAATCCAAATGGTCCAATATATTATTGGCAGACAGAACATAAATTACTTACACTTAATAGACAGAGGTGGGTACTAATTAGTTACATTTTCTCAGTTATATTTACTTGAGCAACAATTTAAAAATATATATACTTTTAGGATTAGTTTTACTATGTCATACCTCTTACTCCTACATGAGCAAAATCTCTTAACTACTCTTCTCTGTGAGTAATTTAAACTTTTCCAAAATCCGGTAAACATACAGTAAACAGTAGATATCAACTGTGGAAGTCGTTACCTTGTCCTAACATATATACAGTTATTATTGTAAGGATTGGTTTTCTAAGTTTTATGTTGAAAAAAATAGGTTGAGGTATTTCTTCTGCATGCATTTGTTCTTTTACATTCATGGCATTTATTTGTAGTTTTTAGGGATTTGAGTCTTTAAAATGCCAGAACTTGTACATAAAGTCTGTTTGCCAGCATAGACATTAAATTTTATGTTATTATCCAACAGTTAGTACTCAAGTAGCCTTTTTATCGAATATTTTTTTTTACTTTTACTTGAGTTATTTCTTGCATGACTGCTTTTACTTTTACTTGAGTAAAAAATTTTAAAGTAGTACTACTCTTACTTGAGTACAATTTTTGGGTACTCTGCCCACCTCCGTAGACAGTAATGTAATACAATATACCACATTCAAACATTTATTTGCAATTGTATCACACAACATTTTGATATTTCAGTAGAAAATTCAATATTTTTTGCAGCTCTAAAGAAATAGTTTAGTGTTATGATGAAAAATCTGTATAAGAACTATTCTGTTAATCTGATATATAAAGAAGTCTCACCTGTGTCTGAAAAACTGAAAACTTTTTTTTAGGTTGGTGCTGGTGCCATCGGCTGTGAGCTGCTAAAGAACTTTGCTCTCATGGGGCTTGGTGCAGGAGAAGAAGGCCACATCACTGTAACAGACATGGACTACATTGAAAAATCCAACCTGAATCGGCAGTTTCTGTTCAGATCTAAGGATATTGGGGTAATAAATCTCACCAAATCTGTTGTTTTTCTAAGAACCAGATATTTGCAGGTTTGAATGATTGGTCAAATTCAACAGATAGTAAGTGGAACAGTCTCCATGATTGTTTGAGGGTCTCTATCCTATATTACACACAACTCATGTGAAATTGTCCATATTAAGTGCTTCATTTATCCATCATGTATTGCTTCATTTATCCATCATGTATTTTCACACACTAATCACTGATCCGCTCATGTTTCTGTAAACAGAAACCCAAATCTGAGGTTGCAGCCAAAGCAGTGGCAGAGATGAACCCACAGATTAACATCACAGCTCACCAGAACCGCCTGGACCCTGACAGTGAGGGAGTGTACGACTACAGCTTCTTCATGGGCCTGGATGGAGTGGCTGCTGCACTTGATAATGTGGAAGCTAGTAAAGGAGATTAGCATTATAACATAAAACTATTATTAACAAAAAATGGTAAGATCAGTTTTAAAAATGTTGACTCCTTTGCTTGGTGTGTTCTTAGGGGTTTATCTCGATAAACGCTGTGTTCAGCACCAGAAGCCGATGCTTGAAGGGGGAACTTTAGGAAGCAAAGGTCATACTCTGGTGGTGGTACCTCATCTGACTGAGTCATATGGACCGGCCAAATCGAGCTCTGGTAATGCTATCCCACTCTGTACTCTGAAGAACTTCCCACACCGGATTGAACACACACTGCAGGTACAAAGCTGAGCTCCTCTGCCTTGTATTTATCTTTGTTAAAGAGTCAAAGGAAATGCTCAAGATGAATAACAGCTCTACTCTGCAACTGTGTAAACTAATTAAACCTGCTATCCTTTCAGTGGGCCAGGGACCAGTTTGAAGGACTTTTTAAACAAACACCGGAAAATGTGAATCTATTCTTGAGGTGAGGCGGGACTCCACCCTCATCAGATCTAATTAGGGTCAAAACAAGAGCTAATTCCTCATACTGGGCTCAGGACTCTTAATTTTTTTATGGTTACTTGGACAAACATATTTTGACAACTCACTGAACTTTCAGGATTTGGCCTCACTATATTGACAAACTGTACTGAATTTTATTTAAAAGACAAAGTTGAAAACAATTATGAATTATAGATATAATAAAACATTTGTGGATCTATTTGACAACCAAAATCCCAAAAGGAGTGGGTTTCCCAACCCCATTACTCTAAATAAAATCTAATCTAGGTAATTGACTTGGAGAAGTCTCAATTATTAAATAGAGTCGTTCTGTATGAAGCATGGCAGCAAACACAACACAACTCAGTGGTAGAAGCTGTCAACAGGGCAACTATTACTACACAGATTCTGTCCTTTGTTGAAGTTTTTGAATATAAATATCATTGTTGAAAGAAAGCCATACATTTTTTTTAATTATTAGGCTAAACTAATCTGAGACTTTATGGTAAAGAAGCTGATTTTTGAAGCCTTCTTTACTATTGCTTTCATGATTTATGTTTGAGCTTATTTTAGAAATATCACGTGCAATTTATTGAGCTTATGACAAACAAAAAGGGTTTTAACTTAAGGATAGGAAAGAACACATTAATGGACAAGGCTTGCTTTAAAATGAATGCTTTAAATGTATTTCTCTTTGTTTGGCTTAGATTATATAAAATCCCCCAAACTGTCTCGTGCTTACCCAATCACGCGAATAGAAAAGAAGAGATTAACTTTAGAATTCTATTTGTTTTTCAGTGTACAATAAAGCCTTCTGGACTTTTTTTTTTCTGATGATGGTCATTCTCATATCACCGTCCAACAAACTGTAACTCATCATAAATGAGGTCATGGAAATGAATGCTTGTTTTATTCCACTAGTGTCCCACCCATGCCGCTACATGCAGAAGTATGACTCAGAAAGTTCCCGTTTAGGCATGTTTACATGTAAGATGGGGAAGAGCCCCTGTTCCTATTATGCTTGCAAGGTAGCGTAGGATGAAATAGAACACGGTAGTAGCTCAGGAATGAGTTTCCCCTGTATGAGATTTGAAAGAGGCTCTGGCCTGCATGGTACAAGCTAAATATACCGTGAAATGTATGCAGTTAACAATATTTTAAAGAGATTTTTTTTAAAATGCATGATTTTTTTTTTATTATTATGTTGCACATTTATAGCCAACCCTCTTGAGTTATTTCCATTTTTAATCTTTTAAGGTACAATAGGTCTCTACCGGATTTACAAATTAAAATACTAAAAACCTTTTCCCATTCTTCTTTTCAAAATGGCGCAAGCATAGTCTGATTCTTTTGAGAGCATCTCTGAAGGTTTTTTATTATGTCTTGTCACAAATTCATAATTATATTTTAATACAGACTTTGTCTGTTCTACTCTAACATAATTATACATTCATCAAACAGTTATCATATAGATGTGGCTGTATTTTTAGGTTTGCTGATATGCTGGAAGATGAACCCCTCAAGCCTCTTATAACGTGTCTTTCAGAGTCTTCTCATATTTTAACACTGACACTGTTGACATTCTTCACTACTTTTAGGACGATTTGCCATCTTAATGTTTGCACCTGCTGTTTTGCATGTAGTAATAAAAGTTCGATGTATACTTGATCTAACACATATGCCCTGTAAACAAAGATTTCTTTCAACAATAATCATCCTTTTGTCATTCTTCATGAAGAAAATGGATTTGGAAATCCAAGTAATGGTTATCTTGTTAAGCAAACCTCCATTCCATTTATTTTTTAGGCATCATACCTTTAGCTTTAGATATTTACCTAGTTACTCTATGTTAGATTTTTCTGTAAACTGTTTATTCTATGATTAAAAGCAGCACTGTGTTTTTGTAGGGATTCAAACTTCATAGAGCGAACTCTCGGCCATGGGGATGCTGAGGCCCTAGAGATTCTTGAAGGCGTATGGAGCAGCCTTCGGGAGAGGGAAGCTGGAGGACAGCGTCCTAAGAGCTGGGAGGACTGTGTGAACTGGGCACGACGCAAATGGGAGACGCTGTACAACAACGATATCTGTCAGCTTCTGCACTGTTTTCCTCCTGGAGAGGTAACATTCTAGTTAGCCTAAAACAGCAACTCCTATCCTTAGAGTCAGATATCATAAACATGCAATTAATGATTAAGGACACATAGGGGCGCTGTTGCTCTGTGCACTAACTTCCTGTGTCAGCATCAGCACATTGGCTTTAAAGCATTCATTGTGTCATTTTTTCTTACTATTTAAAAGCAAGTGCTGACAAATAAGTCTGAGGCCTCAAAGGGATACTAAGGAAATGCAGTGCGTAGACGATGGTGTCATGCTTAATATTGTGGGGGTAGGGGACACAGATCAGTGTCAACCCAAACAAACCCTCATTAACCCCAGTTTCTAACCCCCAGTTCCTGCAATTGGCCCTGCTGTGCTATCACTTACTGTCCTGCACAATTATGTAGATTCCTCTGACTGTTTTCTTTCCCCTTACGTCTGCTCAAATATTTGTCGAAGCAAGGAGAATTGTCTGAGAATGTCTTAAAAAAAACAAAAAGCAGAACTTTTTTCGACTTTATATCTTTATTGTCTTGCGTAAAGTTCACAAACCCCAATCCTGCCTATGGTTGTCTTTGCAGCTGCAGGTTTTTTTGTTCTCTTTTTCTGTCGTACTTTATCTAAACAACAGTTATATTTCCATTGTTCTTGTGGAAACTCTCTGGTTGCCACAGACTTTCTGAGGAACTATGATAAGGTGACTGATGTCAGTTATCTGTCACAAGCACACCTGACAAATACTGGTCATAGATAACCATACACATCATGAAACAGCAACTACTGGTCTGTTGCCTTCGCTTACAGCTCTAAGGCCTGATGAAGACAGCCGACTGGACTGTAAAGCTTGGCTTTATGAATTTTGCTATACAATAACCATATAGCTGCATATCCTCTTTTATTTTGTATGTTTAAACATGCTGTTGCTTAGATCAACAGCAAACATGCAGCTGCTGATGTGAAAGTAGGAGGAAGATTAAAGACTCAGAGAAATGCACATATTTTCAGATTCATAAGACTAAGTAATAAAACAAGGAATATGATACAAATCAAAATAATATTAAAATATATTAGTATATAGTGATATTCAAATGTTAGAGCTAAATTTTAACTTTTTTTTTTTTAGTTTTGCTTTAAATGGCTACCGTTATACATGAAAAAAAACGTACTTTTTTAACTGGAAAAATCCTGTGATGATTTCCTCTTTTATTGCAGTAGCATAATCTCACTCACTAAAATTTATGCCATTTCTAACGCTGTGATCGTTAGAAATGTTCCCCTTCCCCTTTTACTCGATTATAAGATAAACATGTTTATCTCACTTATGTCATGCTGTCTTTTTCATTTTCAAGACTGATGAAAAGATGTTTCTCTCTGTGTTAGAGCTAGGTAACATTGAGTTAAAATAGTATCAGGTTTTTTGCCATTTACTGTCTTCTACAAAAGTAAAACAATTGTTGTTTTTTTTATCCATAGCAACATCTACTGGAATTAAGTGTATTGTTATTTTTGTATGTCACTGCAAATTGCAGAGACTACAGAGGCTCTCTGAAAAAATCAAACTTCCTCAATTTCAAAGAGCACCCCTTAATATCTAACTTACATTATGCCCAACTCACAAGTAATTGATAGAGCATTTTCCCTACTAAACAGAATACAGTTACTGCATTATTAATATTTTTAAATATATTTATGTTTATTGATTGATTCTTTTAACATTGGAAAAAAAATATAAAAAGAAAACATACAGTACATTTTTTGGGCTTACATTACTCTCAAATAGAGTTTATCATGCTAACAATAAACTGCAAAAATATATATTTTTTGCCAATACCAAGAAATGTGAACATAATTGCTCTTCCTATGAAGACAGGAAATGTTAATTGATAAATAAAAGTTCTACAACACTGATTTAAAAAAAAAAAAGTATATATTCCTTCAAAATATCCTTCATGTAGGTCTAATTCTATAGAATTTGAGATTGGTTTAACACATGACTTAAAAGAAAATGTTGGATAAAATAATGTATTCACTCCACAGAAGTAAATATTGTAAAGTAACTTTTCTTTTCACAACAGTTTATTGTAGAGTCATGAGTAACCATAAGGAATGATACTAGAATGTAATTTATTGTTTTTTATGGTTGTTTTTCTTTTACAATATGACAAAAATAAATACATAATAATAACAAGTATTAATGTACTTTTGCAGCTGTGAGACCCCTAACAGCCCTAAGGACTTCATGTCTGGATGTCAGACTTATTACACCTATAATCCTCAAACCACATGATAAGACGATCATAAAAAAATACCAGTATTTAAAACAATATGTTTATTTGTTGTTAATTTGACAAGGCACAAATCAGTAGATGTAAAATATATATATAAAAAAATTAAAGCAAATTAATGTAACATCCATGTAGCATACATATACATACATGTACGATTAAGTTCTGTGTGTTTGTCTGCAAAGCATTACCTTTGGGCTTAAAGTTTAAGTGAAATTACATTTAGAAATTGATTACATGGGCCATCAGAGGAACATCATTATATAAACTCAATGTTCTTAAAGAAAAGTCCTCTATTCTAAAAAGGCCTCCAGCTTTTTATCCCTGTTGCTGCATTAGAAGGACCTCCTGCAGTGAAAACTGGAGCAGCCAGAAAGACACCCTCTCTGAATCCACTTGTGGACCATTTGCCAACATCAAAAGCTGCAGGACCTTTTGTTCTTCTATCAGACTTACCAACTGTGTCCCAGGCAACACATGGGTGACAATACAAATTGTATCTTAAGGAATGGAATTGGCTGCAGTGTAGGAAGTAAAATACACCAAATGTGGAAAATAATGGTTATTTACTCTTTAAGTCGGTCTAGCTCAACAATATATATTGTTTCGGACAAATCTAGAATTTGAGGTCTATTCTACTTGGCCTGATAGTTGTGGATTTTTTTTTTTTTTGCTTCCGACAATGTTTTACTGTCAAATTGTCTGAAACATCCATCTATTAATTCATCCCTTGCCATCATGGCATTTCCTTAAACCATTCCTCTGTAAGGAGGAGCATTCACCAGGAGAAAAAGGTACTTAATCCAACCCATTCGTTGTGAAAAAATTATTCCCTTCTAAATAATAATAACTAATAACTTAATTGCCACCCTTAGAATTCCCCTAATGATTGAAATCATCATTTTAAAAACTGCTTTTGGTATTTGATATAGTTATCGTCATGCAAAAATCACATTTGTGTGACAAAAGAGCAAAATAAGAAGAAATTAGTAAATAAGACCTTTACATGCATACATACAAATATACTTGAATAATAAAAACGTTTCCATGGCAGAAAACTCTGTACTTTAAGGTTCAAAGTGCATTGAATTGAACAAAAATGTACAGAATAATTATTTAGCTGTCACTAGATCACTGAGATTTGACAGTGTTTGAACTATTTCTATGTTGTTGGGGTCTTTTTTTTTTTCTTCTTCTATCTTTGCAATAAAGTCTGTGGCAAATTATTAAATCCACTATGGTATTACAGTTGTTCATAACTAAAATAAAGGAATTTTCTTTCTCCCCCTCCTTTAGTTGACCGCCAATGGTTTGCCCTTTTGGTCTGGATCTAAGAGATGCCCCCATCCCCTGACATTTGACCCTAACAATGTGAGTAGATCTGAATCTTATTCATGCACCAAACTGTTGGAAATAAAAAAGACATGTGTTTTTAGGAATTCGTTCTCATTCCAGCTTTATCTTTTCTGATAGTGCCTTTAAAGATATTATCTTGGCTACAAATGAACGGTTAAATATAATCATCTGCTGTTTACACAAGCTGACATCCTTGATAACAAAGCTGTTTATCTGTCTCACAATAAACCAGGAACAATATGAGCTCTACAGTGGGCAGAACTGAAGATGTGACATGGTCATAAGCAGTCAGGGCTCACTGATGCAAATAGTAGCCGACTTGTGTGATCCAATCCAACAAATTAACAACAATAACTCCAATTCCAAAATAATCGTTCTGATACTGATTTTGATAAATGCTTGCTTTATCAAGCATTTATCCCCACGATGGCTGCCCACTGCTCCCCAAGGGGATTAGCTCCGAGAGGCATCCATGCATACAGAATTTTAACAAAGCACACAAATGAAAATTTGTAACTACGGGAACAGCTCATTGCAGAAACACGTGGCGAATGAGCAGCAGTTCTTCCTATACTGTAGGTATCATGTGATTTAGGCCGAAAATACCACCACTATCAGCTGATTGTAGAAAAACTCCTGGAAAGAAATTACACTCAATCTTGGATGGCACAAAGAGACTTTGAAAAAGCTCCAAACGGCTGTGTTTTCTACTTCCTCGTCTAGTGAGGTGGTTCTCAGCTTTTGGTTTGTGCTGAACATGTCGCAGAGGTTGTGACAGACGGCTTAGATTAGACTTAGACTCAACTTTATTTATCCCTTGGGATTACTCCTTCAGGGAAATTCTGGTTCCAGTAGCTTATATGGAGTACAAAGAGTTAAAAAAAAAAGATGCCATTAAAGATAAAAATACAAAAAATGTATATAGAACAAAAAAGAAAAAATGTGTAATGTCCTGGAATATGTTTCCTTTAGATATAAAATATCTGCACAGTAGATAGCTAAGATACACAGTAGATAGCATTGCACTCGCACTGTAGAGATGTACCAACTTTATCAATAATTACAAAAATTGCACAGGCTTTACAGTAGTTGTCATGTGTTATTGTACAGTGAGAGAGAAGAATATGGCACATAAGTGACGGTAGGTAATGTTTTGCATAAGATGTCCAAGGAAGGGGGTATTGAGCCTTGTTCCTCTTCTTATCACCTCCTCCTTCCCCGTGGTAAGGAGTTGTACAGCTGGATGGCTTGAGGAACAAAGGAGTTCCGCAGTCTGTTAGTCCTGCATTTGGGGAGGAGCAATCTCCCACTGATCAGGCTCCTCTGAGTGGTGAAGACAGTGTGCAGAGGGTGGCTGGCATTGTTCATATTGTCCAGCAGTTTGTTAATTTGCATTGCCTCTACCAGCGTCCACAAAGGGTCCAGCTTCTTGCCTCGCCTCACCAGTTTCTCCAGATTGTACATGCATCAAGCATAACCAACCTTTCGAATGCACAGTGCTTTACCATTTGTTTCGTATTGGGAGCCATAGAAGCTGAGCTGTCAGGGTATATTTTTGATCCCTTCTACTTTAGAACGCACCAACCTTTGGTCGGTAATTGTCAGAACGATGAACCCTGTTTAAATATATGAACAGCAGGATAGGTTGGGTAGGATAGATTCTTCACTGGTGAACTCATGTCACAAGAAATCACCATAGACTCTGGTGGAGGCAATGTGATACCTGAGGAAATGTTCTGCTAATAAACCTCTGGTCCTGCCATCCTTTCTGACACGTGTCACCTACCTAACCATTTTAATAAGAACACCCTCTATGTTCCCCAATGGCTGTGGCTTTTGGCTCTTTTATTTGGATAGTGTTCCCGCCACAAAGCAACAATGGTTCAGACGTGGTTTGCAGAGCACAACAACAAATTGTCAATTCAGAATCTTAAGATCTTGATTCATTTGAGTCCTACTGGTTTGCACTAAATAAACATGTTCAATCCAATGAGGATTCACCTCCTAACTTGCTGGACTTGAGGTAGTGCCTCTAACATTTTGGTGCTACATTGCTCAGGGCACATAAAGGGCTCCTTGGAGTTGGTTTCACAGTTCTCTGGCTTTTTTGGCTGCAAAAAAACGAGAAGAGATTTTTAAGAAGATCATAATTATATGTTGCATTTGGATTGTGTGTTTTAGACAACCCACATCGAGTATGTGATGGCAGCAGCAAACCTGTATGCACAGATCTATGGGATCGAAGGGACGAGAAACATTGCCTCTATCAGAGAAACCTTAGAGACAGTCCAGGTTCCACCCTTTAGTCCCAAGTCCTCTGTAAAAATTCATCTCACTGACAAGGAGATGGAGGAAGACAGAAAAAAAGAGGGAGATGACAGTGGTAAGTAAGCTTACATTAATCTTATGTGTTTTCACCAGCTTATGTAGCCTTCCTGCATCCTCTGCTCCTTTATTTTTGTCTCCTCGGCAGACAAAGCCCGACTTGAGGAGCTGAAAGAAAAGTTGTCCTCACTGAAGAGTTCAGCTGAGATGCACCCCATTGACTTTGAGAAGGTACGTTAGTGGGTACAACGATACCTCTGCTCAATGCTTTGGATTGGCTGCGGACGGTGACAGAATGGAGTCTTAGCAGGGAGCAACACTTAAATCTATAGGTGCTTTCACATCATTTCTTTTCCCAACATCCTAGGAGTCTCAGTGAGCTGAATCTCAGCCAGTGTTCAGCCATTCATTAAAACAGGGCTCAACTGTGCCATGTTTTCACATAGAATGCATCTGCTTAGAGGAGAGGCAGATATTTTAGAAACGTCCTTCCTGTTTTCAGAAATTGAGTGGAAAGGGGAAGAGTTGAGTCATTCGGCTCACGTGGAAAATATATATTTTCTGAAAAGAATAACAAGACGCTGAGTGTTGAACTAGATGTCTGCTCATAATGGTTCACATCTTCCCTTTGCATGAAATATAGTCAAATTTAAAAATGAGGCACTCTTGTGAATGTTAAAAAGATTATTTTCTTAGATGATGCATCAGTAAAATTTATCATGGTCTCATATATCTATAACCAGATGCTTCCTCACTGTCAGCCATAGCTTTAAATACATTTGTCCACCTTTGTTATGAAAATGCTACATCAAACCCAACTGATATAAAATAAAGAAAAACTCATTGAATGGTAGACGAAGGAAAAATGGGAATAAAACATAAAAAAATTATTTGTTATTCATTTTGGAAAATAATCATTTATTCAATAACAGAAGTTGAACTCAATACTTACTTATGTAGCTGGTATTTTGCCCAATTCCTCCATGCAGATCTCCTCTACAGCAGTGATGTTTTGTGGCTGTCGCTGGTTAACACAGACTTTCAACTCCCTCCAAGTTTTCTAGGGGGTTAAGGTCTGGAGATTGGCTAGGCCACTCCAGGACCTTGACAGGCTTTTTTTCAGAGCCTCTCCTTGGTGTGTTTTGCATCACTGACATGCTGGAAGACCCAGCCATGTTCCACCTTCAATGCTCTCCTGATGGATGGAGGTTTTGACTTAAAATCTCATGATAAATTGTCCCATTTATTCTTCCCTTTATATTAATCAGTCATTTTGTCTCCTTTGGTGAGAGACAATTCCATAGCATGATGTTACCGCCCTATGGTGTATGGTGTTTTTAGGATGAAACTGCGTTCTTCTTCTTCCAAACACAACAAGTTGAGTCTTTGCCAAAAAAGTTCTGTTTTGGTTTCATCTGGCTGCGTAATATTCCTCCAATCCTCTTCTGGATCTTCCATATACTCCCTGGCAAAATTCAAACGGGCTTGGACATGTACTGTTTAAGCAAGGGGACACGCCTGGAACTGCAGGATTTGATTTAATCTGTGCTTCTGAAAAGAAGTTACACTTCCAGCGGAGCCAAATTCAGGAAAACTTAAGACTGAGATTCATTTTTTTTTTTTTTTCATAAAACTGCCTCTATCATGAATCTTAACAGGGTAATTTCTCATGCTAAATATTAAACTTTATAAGAAAAAGTTTATAAAATGTGGAAGTGCAGCATTAGAGGAATAGTACACCCAAAACATGATTAGCCTTCATTTTCTACTCACCCCCATGCTGAACAACACTCTGGAGTACTTTTTTTGATATCTCAAATGCATCTGGAGATCTGGGAGGCTTCTTGCTGTCTGCTGACATTCAAATAATGGAGGTCTATGGTGACCGAGACAGAAAGGTCCATAAAAGTCCACAAAAAACGTGTCAATATTCCTCCATACTGCTCGTCCAATGTATTCCAAGTGTCCTGAGTGGGTAGCATCCAGAATTTACTCGAAACGAAGTCATTTAGAATGTTTTTAGAGCATAAACAGTAGTGTATAGGATTTCCTGAAAGCGCGCACATGCGCGCTCATGACGCTACGGAAGCCGGCAGACCAAACCAGATGAAAGTGCGCATTCAGCGTCTGCTCTGCCAATAATGCAAGGGTAGAAGAAGAAATGTGCTGTTTACCTGTGCAAAGAAAGAAACAACGAAAGAAAAATGTCTGAGGACTTCAGTGTTGAGGAAGAGCATGAGTTCTTTGCCGAGCTGAATGCGCTGGTTTGGTCTGCCGGCTTCCGGCACACAGGACATCGAGGATTTTATTCAGTTTTACGGTTTTAACAACATTTTATGTGCCATGTCAGATGAAGGACAACTACCGTTTAACAAGCTCCTAATTTAATGATTTTTAGCTGACACTTTTTTTTTTTACCTTGATACTGATTTTTAACTGACACTTGTTTTACATCAATCATTGTTTATATGTTTTGAATTGTGTAAATAAAGTGTTGTTAAAAGTCACAATTAGTGTTTTTTTAAATATCTTTTTGCCCTGCTGTGTCTAATAATCCCTGTAGTATAAATACAATTGCAAATCAACATGTAATAATTAATTTATCAAGTAATAATGATGATAACAAATGCAAAGTCTTTAGTTTAATGGAATATGTCTATACAAAAAGAATGCATTTAGACCGATAATGTTAATCTTAGACAAAGCAGATTTATTTGTTTTCAAAATTCTCTACAGAGACAATTGCTTTACATAAATGTAAAAGATGTATGAGAAATGTAGAAAGCTGAATAAAACCAAGTAAAGATCAATAATAATATTTTAATAAAGCTTAAAATTCCATCTTCAAACTTAATGTGACATTTCTGATAAAACCTGTTTTTGAAATGTCTACTTGTTATTTGACAAACATTTCCAAAGTTTAAAACAGCTTTATACCATAAACCCAGCTGGCCTACATCCATATTTAGCAGAAATTGTCATCTACATGGAACGCTATATAAAGCCATATAAATAAAAAAATGAAAACTGAAAGATGTTTCTATTATTGAAGAAATTATAAAAAAGTAAATGTGTGGAGTTTGCCAAACATTTTTGGACTTTAAATAGAATTTTGTACTTTAAATGAACCAAACACAGATGGAGCCATACGGCACCAAACTCTTTCCATGGTTCTGGGGTGAAACACGGGATGAATTCATGACAAAGCACCTCATGCTTACTGTAAGGTAAAGTAGAGGATCCATGATGCTTTGTGAATAATCCTATAAAATATTTGGATGTTATACAATACATTTAGGTGCCATCCAACAGAGAATTTAAAATTGGTCATGAACCAACCTGATCCTACAGTACAGTTAGGTTCATAAATATCTGGACAGAGACAATAGTTTTCTATTTATGGTTCTGTTCAATAACATAGTGAATAATGAACAAGGAATTGAGATGCAATTAAAGTTCAGACTTGCATCATAAGGATGATTTTGTATGGAAAGCTCCTTTAACAACATATTTTCTTTACAACAAAAATCTTCCAACTTTGAACATCACACCTCAAATCAACAACAGGCTTTTTATCTGGTTGACTGAGAATGACAGCAAGGAAACTGCCCACACCAGCCAATAAAATACCCTTTTTATCAATTGTCCAATTACTTTTAGCATAAAATCATCCCTCCATGGCTCCCTTATATATAGATCCAATAGAGACCTTGTGATGTGACCTGAATTTTTTTTAAATTTTGATTAATAGTAGAATTGGCACAGGATGACTCAATTTAAAAAGGAAAGCCTAAAGAGCTTCTGGTCAAAACTTTCTGCGGCTGAGTGGAGACAATAATGAAAATGTAGGAGGTAAGTCGGGTGCATATTGAATGTCATTTTGAATAAAAAAAAGACTCCCGAACTCCCCTCTTTTGGTTTTATCCCTGCATGCCCTGGTCATGCTGTGGATGGATGGAATGCGTGTACAAGAGTTCCAGAGGCATCAGGTTGCCACCTAGGAGCTTCCTCACAGACCCTAAAGCTATCCCTGAGCGACAGTCAGCCTCTTACCTTTTGTAAAGCTGTGTGAGCTCATTGCGCACATCAATCACAACACAAGTCATATTTCCTCTGAGTTATGACATTGTGACCACAGTGACTCAAAGCAAGAAAAGCACAAAGCGGGCAAACTGCATCAGGTCCTTGGAATGTGACATAGCATCATGGGAATCAGTTTTATCTGGTTTGTTTAAAATCTGAGCAATTATTTATTTACTGGTGAAGATGATGGATATTTTGATGGCCTTATGATTAACGGGTGTATCACTAACATCTAAACTCTTACAGGATGATGACACTAACTTCCATATGGACTACATCGTTGCTGCATCCAATCTGAGAGCTGAAAACTACGACATCCCTGCGGCTGATCGCCACCAGGTCTGTGTTTACATTGTGGACTTTGTTGTTTAGCTTCTTAAATACTTAAAAATCATCAAAGAACATTTGAACAAGACAAGTTAAAAAGATAATAACAATGTCTAGCTCATTCAAAACAATTAAACACATAGGAGTGACCACTAAGGACGTTAATGTGATATAAACAAAGAAAAAAATAAAAGAAGGGCCTTATCTCCTCCCCCTTGGCCATGTTTTTAGCTGTCGCTTTACCCACCTGCCCTAAAGCTGCAGTAACAGCCTCCTCCCCTATTGTTCCTGGAATGGGACTAATCATGGCACTTTACCTGTTGCCTGGAAGGTGACACCTGAGCCAGGCCTTGTTCCTCCCGGTGCTGTAGACACTTTCAGCCAAGACAGATGGAGGCTCTGAGAGGTGGGGAGCTGCTGAGTGAGGGGAGACAAAAGAGAGTCGTTCACCATTCCTCCCCCCACAAGCATGTGTAATCACTTAGGCTATTTTATAGGCCGCATCTCATTTCCAAAAAACTTCAGTCTTAGACGCCATATCATGTACAATACATTAGTCTTTCTGACTTTTATGATCTTTACATAAACATTTAAATGCATTTCAGGGTCATTACTTAAATGGATTTTAGTATATTCAGACTGGGAGATTTTACATATAAAATACACAGATTTTGTCTTATAAGCTGATTATAACACATCATTATAACACATCAGAGTTTTCTCTAATCATGTTACCAGTTTGTAAGTTTAGAAATAAAAAAAGTTTTAAGAATTTCTTAGTTCTACGTGTTTTTTTGGTTCATTTTTAAAGTCTTTTGACATTTAAATACATCCGTGATATTTTAAAAACATGCATCTGTAAGTTTATGAAGGTAGATTTGTGTCTTTATTATTCAATTTGAGGTTTTATTATTCATTTTTAAAATAGTTGCTTCACGTTCCCCTTATTCTACATTATAATATTTTAAATATGGAGCCCTGCTTATCTGTTCAGGACAATAAAATCCATTGGAAATGGATCCAGTAATAAGTCAACATTTTTTTCTGTCTGTTTTCCTTTTTTATATATAAAGCTGTCATCATTTTCTAGAAAAGGAATTGTTTCAGGTGTTTATTGCCAACTTGTGGTTAGTAATGTATTTCTTTATCATTCTTAGATAATAGATTTTATAAATTCTGCAAGTGATTAAGACAGATTTAAGCTGTCTATAATCACTATATTCTATTTTTTTAATTATTTGAGTTGTATATCTTGAACATCTGTATTTCTTCAGCCTGTGTACATGATGGGAGACCTTTGAACTT
This sequence comes from Cyprinodon variegatus, assembly GCF_000732505.1. NCBI lineage: Eukaryota > Metazoa > Chordata > Actinopteri > Cyprinodontiformes > Cyprinodontidae > Cyprinodon > Cyprinodon variegatus. Next base: position 69,927 of record NW_015151155.1, on the reverse strand, counting down.
TTCATTTTCTCCTTTTACAGAGTAAACGCATTGCTGGAAGGATTATTCCTGCCATTGCCACAACAACGGCAGCCGTGGCAGGCCTAATGTGCCTGGAGCTGTTCAAACTGATTCAGGATCAGAAGAAGATCACCTCCTACCGCACGGCTTACCTCAACCTGGCTGTACAGTACTTTGTCATGTCCCAGCCATGCCACCCACCGAGCTTCGAAGTGAGTAGCCGCTGGTCTAAGTTAAAAGTTTCTGGGGATTCATCTATAAAAGCCTTCAGTCACACAAATCTTCAGTAAAGTATTTTTTCTGTACAGTAAAACAAACCTTTACTTTACATGCATTCATCATTTATTCAGTCTACTTTAGGAAATATGTTGACCTCTGTTTGAAGTAATGTCCCTCCTCTATGGATGGAAAGCATTAAGTCATGAATGAGTGCTTTCAGCTGGATAGCCCACTGCACACTGTCTGGCTCTTGTATATAAGCCAGTCTTTAAGCTGGCTCAGCATAATCTTGAAGGTATTTTAGTGCAACAGACCCAGGCTTGCCTCATTATCTGGGCATATGGAGCAAATTCAAGCCAAGATGTAGGTAAAAGAAGCACATTTTCTCACTTAGGGTCAGGTAAAAGCTTGATAGGTCTGTTTGGGTGCAATAATTATTTAAACTTCTTATTCAACAATATTAGCTGGCAGACTTCAAAGCCAGTTTACTGTTGAGGAAATATGGGAAATCACTGTTTGTGTCTGTAGCTCACCTCTAACTGTAATCAGATACACCCATGTGTGCCAGTTTTTTTCTTAGCCAAAGGTCGATGAGTGCCAACAAATGGGGGGGTCTGTGTAACTAAATGGTGCAGTGAGGGGGCTTGGAGACAGTGTAGATCTGATTTCAGCTTTGGTTACAGGGAAAAATTCAGCATCTGCAAAAAAAAAAGGCCGCCTTGATGACAGAAGCAGCTGCCATTTACTACACTTTTGACTCCAGGCGTTTTCTCTTTTTCACTTGCAAACCCATGGGGGTTCTCATAGTTTATTTTGAAGCTGCTATTTTTATCAAGGTAATAGAAGGGTTTATTCAGTCTGCTGTGTCTTTTAAGAAGTAGGGTTGGATGTTAAAATTCAGATCCAGGATCTTCTGTCTTGGATTGCAGCTTTAGGTTTAGGGTTCAGGCGTCATGATGCTTCTAATTGAAGCTGTCATTCCAGCCAATGAAGACTTTGCAGTCATGCCTAATATTGTCCTAAACTGTATGTTACATTTTTTAAGGATACTGTCTATAAAAGTATGAAAAGGATTATAAAATAGATTATTGATTCTGTTTTTTCCTTTCCCATTCTATCTCTGTCTTTTTGAATTTCCATCCATTAGTCTGTGGTTCATGCAGGTTGCATATTCAATAGCAGAAAACTGTAGAACTAGTTACCCTTGAAATAAAATTCAAATATCTAAGTCAAAAAATATGGTAAGCTTCATGCTATAAAAATATAGAGAAAACTTACAGGAAAGCTTTATTCATTAAAAAATCTGCCTGGAAAGGGCGGGGAGGGCATGCATGCAACAAATGGTTTGAGGCCAGTAGCTGAATCCCAGACGCTTAGACTAGGAATAATAAACCCTGTATATGATCCACTAAAACTTTACTGTTGACATGTGTTTTAAGAAGAAGGCATTGCCTAAAAGCTACTTCAGGTTATCAACTTGAGCTGTTCTCCTGCTTCACAGATTTGCTTTTTGTCATGAGAATATCATAAGTTATCCCCAACAATGTGGGACATCTACTTCAGCACCTTAACGTCCCACATTCTACATTTCATCCGCTGACCCTGCCTGCCCGCTGCTAACCCCAGCGTCTGCTTGGTTTTCTTCTACCCTTCCTCCACGCTATCACTCTCTTTGTGCCCAGGGGTCAATCACCCTCTCATCACTTCCTGACATGCTGAAGACATGTTTGTTGTGTGTAGGTGAATGTGTGCGCGTGTGTGTCTGTGTGGTGGGGTTTGTCAATATTTTATTGAGCTCTCATTGCTCAATTAAATATTGATCAGCAGGTCCAAGGAGTGATGGAGCAGAGCCTGGACACCAACTCAGATTTACACTGCTTTGATAATAAACCTGAGAATCGTCTTAGTAAACTCATGCAGACCTTCAAAAAAATGTTTTACTGTTATTGTTCTTTGATTGGTTCATAATACTATTTTAATTATTAAAACAGGACAAGATATAAATAGCAGATTTTTCATCAAAAAAAGAAGCATGTCTCAGATACAGATATGACACATGGTTGTCATGAGATATTTGTTTTCCTTTTTTGATTTTACCCTGCCTGAAACATCTCTGAATTATTCTTTTCTATTCCATATTTAAGATTATTCTGTAATACTTACTATAAGAACGTAGTTTTACTAATTTAAACTAATCCCACTCACTTATCCTTACCTCAGTCAGTCCAGAAACATGAATTTCAAGTATGAACAAAGCATTATTTGGAGCATAACGCTAATGACCTTTATTTCAAAATTATATATTTGAACTGGTGTTGAATGATGAATTATGACTTCCTTGATGATTTTTTTCCCCCTCTATGACTTCAATGCAAAAGGAAAATGAAAAAAAAAAAAACCTTTTCACACTTGAATTGAATCCTAATTGTGGAAGAGATACTCTTCTACAGTGCTCCAGTCTAAGGTTTGATCCCCCGTCCTGCATTGATTTTGTAAATAGCCCACTCACAGACCCACTCACCTAATACACATATTGGTGAGTATTGATCAGCACTTATTGAGTGCAGATATGTGATAAAGTTCTTGTACTGTATGTGTGAATAGGTAACTGAGAAAGATGCATTGAATAACTCTTTCCAGAACCTAGTCATTCAGTTGAAATTTACTTAAAAACTTTCTGAAAAATGGCAATTGACTCTTAAACAATATTCCTGCAGCATTTAAGCTTTGATTTGATTTTACTTCACATTACTCTGAGCTCATAACAAACTCCTTATTTAACATTAAAGCTAGTAAAGGCAGAGCATAAAGAGTGAACATTATCATATTTGTTTAAGGTTATCTTCATCTTTTGTCCACTTTGTAGTATGGTATCTATGGAAAAGTGCTCTCATTGAGTCATTTAATGTGTTTTCTATCAAAAATATCTATTGAATGCATAATAATACTTAATATGCTTATATATTGACATGTTTTTTTTTTTTTTTGAAATATCCTTTAGTAATGTACTTACATGAATTACATGTTATTTTTAAATTCCTTGCCACTATTTGAAATTCAAAAATGTCTTAGAGTTTTTCCCAACAAAGGACCCCGGATCCTGCCATGTGGCAGAAAAACAAAACAAAACATTAAACCTGTTTTTCTTTTCCCTTCAACATTTTAACGCTACAGTCTTGAATTGTCTAAACTGTCTAGATAGTCTAAACTGAACTGAATAGAGTGAGTATCTAAATACATTATTTCCAAATAGGACTAAAAACATTTAAAGGAAATGCAAATAAAAGGTCTGGTTATTAATACTGTCTTATCTCTCTGCGTTTAGGCAGGGGTTTTTGCTGGAAGCTTTTGTTACAAGTTCAGACGTGCAGCTGCTAAATATCAGCGATCAGACATGCAGTATCAAGAGCTCAGATTACTCTAGCAATAACTTAGACCCCCACCCCTATGAGCTCAGTCTCAGTTCATTAATATCAAGTAACAACACTCACATCTCTTTGATTTGACTGTTGGCCTACCAAGTGTTTTCCAAAGTAGTCAATAGTCACCAATCACCCTGATGTAACCTGCCCTAATACCTGAACTGCTATTATTGAAATCTAATTTAGGAAAAGTTTATAAAATGTAATTCTCTGCTGTTTTATCACAAGAGGCATTATCTCTGCCACCTAATCATCCTTCAGGGTAGTTAGTGTTTTAAAGCAGCCGTTTACTATAAAAGGAAGTTCCCCTGCTCTCTCTCTGCTCCCTCTGCTTTCTGTAGGGTTAGAAATATGTAAACAAAACGGAGATTGTCCTTGTCTGCTCACTGTAATTCTGTCAATCGTGTTTTGCCCTCATGTCTTACACTTTGGGAACCAAGACCAAGAAAGGAATTATAGAGCATGTCTGTTTGGTTCACCAAAAGAAAAACGGGGAAATAAATCTCCTGATTGACTTGGAGGCTATTGCAGAGTGGTGAAGTCATAATTCTGTTTGAGGAACCAGTTATAGATTTATTTAGCTTTCCTGCAACAACTGTTGAAATTAGCCATCAGAACAGGGCTGCTCTGTGACCACGAAGGGAAGGGCATGGCCAGCAACAAGCATCTGGATTATAAATGATGCTCGGATTTCAACTAAGGGGGTTCAATGTGTGCAGGGAAATCCAGCAACCCTATTAAGACATTTTCAAGGCTGATTGGTGAGGGTGATTATTGCTGCTGGCATTCCTTCGTTCGGAGATGTTTGTGGTTTGAGTGGTAAACTTGCAGATTTTGTTGCTGCAGCCATATTGAGAAAATGTCCTGTGACTTGATGATCACAAACAAACAAAAAAATCCCTCAATACTTTTTATTAAGACAGGGTGAACTTTTACTCACATGACTGATCCGCTGTTTCTGCTGCATCTTCCCAGATATTCCTACTATGTACATAAACATGGCTGAAAGCAGCATCGCCATTACTAACTGATATGTTAACTTCAGACAAACTTCTTCGATTGCACCACATTCATTAAAACATTCCTTCATTACTGATCTGTGGCCCGTGCTAAATTACAGGCTGTCTCTCCTGTTTACTAGAGCCATGCGTTATGACACAATGTGGACGACAACGTAGGATGTTTTTGCAGTGCTTAGTTAATTTGCTTTAAACCCAATGGAACTTTAAAATTTCACCTAAAATTTCAATTGAATGAAAAAAACGACTATTCATGGTCTTTAGGAAAGCCAGAAAGGATGCTCTCTACTTTAGGAGCTGCTGCACTGATTTATATTCTATGGTTTAAGATTTAATCCTAGTTTTAATACCTAAATGTTAAGATCTGGTGGTTTGAAAACAACACATTATTTCTGATCAAACCAGTCTGTATGTTTGTCAGTATTTAGTTGCTGTCAGCATGTGACTTGCATGGTAAAGTGCGAGCTATTATGATGGGGTCCAGATACATATAAAGTAGAATGCCTGAAACCCATTAATTGTGTTAGAGACTCCTTTAGAAGCAAGAAAGGAAGTAGGTTTTGTTCTTTTGACAGATATTGGACTTCTCAATACACAGCAGACAAATATGATTGAACAAAGACACACAGCACTGTGTGTAAATAATAACTTTCTAACTTTTTGCAGCAAATAAAGTTGAACCTATGTGTTCATTAACTGCATAGCTGCTATGTCCCTTTTCTGCACGTCTTTGAGCAAACAGAAGCATGTCTGCTGCCACAGAATTTGCCTTAAAGCTGGACAAAGCCTCGAGGGAATGTAAAGTTAGTTTTATTCTATCTACCTCATGTCAAATGTTTGGATGAAAAGAAGGCATTCATTTTTATGTAAGAGAACTAAAACTACAGCAGGTAAAATGTTGCCACAAAAGCTGAGCCTTTTTGTCTTTGGTTGTAAAAGGTATGGGAAACGCAAAAAAAAAACAAAAAAACAACAGAAACCCATAAAAAACCAGCTTTATTTAGATATATATGTGGGCAACAGATTTGATGCTACACACTGGAACTATAATAATTAAAATCAGAAACATCATACTGTTTAATGAGAACACTCATCTGTGTTCAATCAGTTTTTTAATTGGATTAGGATTCAGTAACACTTTAGTCTAAATGCCTCTATATGTTAGCATCCTCTCATAGTTTATTCCTTATGCTTGCTCCCTGATGGGCCACCTCTCTCTGTTTGATCAGCATCAGCTACTAGAGACTGAGACGACCATATAATCCCATATAATCTACCAAAGTGGAAAAAAGTCTTTGTATATTATATTTAAATTAGATGTTTAGAGAAGTAATGACAAAGGGTTACTGATGTGCTGCTTCAAAAACTGTAAAAACGTCCCTTGAAGCAAGTCAAGGACGTGTTCCAGCTATGTAGTAATTTGGTTGATCCTCCGCCCCTGCAGCAGCTGGTCCAACTCTGCCCTTTCTTGTCAGCTTTTTATACCTATTGGTTGGGTGCCATCAAATACTCCCTCTTTTCTGTCTGTGCATAGACTTTGCAAGCAGTTTCTAACTTTTTGCCCTTTCACACTCCCCATGTGAACCCTCTATCATTTAATTAACAGGATAGAAGGTGAAAAAAAACAACCTTTAGGCTTATTTTTACACCAGCTTATTTTTTACTTTCATATTTTTTTAGCTCAAAACCTGGAAGAAGATACACTTATTTTTTTTTTATTTACAGTAGGGATGGGCAATTAATTGCATTTGCAATATAATTGCAATTTAACAAAACTGAGGCACTAATTAAACTTAAAAAGAGAACAACTCTAAATTTATCAATGCAGCCCTTTAGGTAAAACACTAAAAGTGGGTTTGCCGCCACACAGAAATGTAGAAAATCCCAGCTAGCATGCAGATCTATGCATACAAGTAGAAGTAGGCACTTTTTCACAAAAAGGTTTCATTACTGTCCTGCAATAAGGGTCTCTGGACAAGCATGCTTTGAATGTCACGAAAAAATTGAAACCCTAAAATAAAACTTATACAAGCTTGTGGTTAGGGCTAAGGAACATCATAATAAATTGTAATACTGGTTAGAAATAATCACTGTTAAAATTTTTGGCAAAACCCTTCAACCCTAATTTACAACTTGTTGATGTTTTACCATGTGAAGCAGAACTAAGGTGACGTGTTTGAATGTACAGGAAGTTTTTCCTTAGATGTAGAAAATAATTACCATCCCACCAAGTGATTTCTGATTTGAGTAGGTGCATAATTGAAGGCCACACATCAGTCACAAAACCCAGAGAATGGGTTTAAGAAAGGGGGGGTTAAATCTGCATTGGCCACCTTGGTCCATGGCAGTAGAGACACACAGGGCGAACATGATCCAAGACCCTCTGGATTCCCTAAGGAGTGCAGAGAGCATTGTGTAGTTTGTAACTCAAGACCCCTGACATGAATAGTGTTTTTGGAATAATGAGTAAGCTGTGATCATCACACAGGGCATTTACCTTCTGTTGTTTTCCACAGTGTATTTGTTCTGTTTGGTTCCCCTCTTGCTGTTCCTTTTTATATTTGTTCTTATCTTATGTTGTTTTGTTTTTTTGTTCCCCATAAATTTAAATTTCCATTTTCTGTCATAATGGACTGTTGTGTCTGTGGGCAGTTTGCTTATTATTGTTGTGCCATCAAACAGGATGCTGTGCATGTGTGAAACAACATTGAAGTTCAGATTTATGTAGATAAGAATACATTTAAAAGTAGATATAGAGATTTTTTTTTTCCATCATTGTACAAATAATAATGAAACAGCCTGCAGCTCTTATTTGTGTTATTCAAAAACCTTCAGGCATTTGGTTTAGTAGCTCTTTGAAAACATCCCAGATTATATCTTCTCATCTCATAAATATTTAATCTGAAGGCATTGCACATACTGGATAGCGTGACTTTTGCTAAAACAGCTGCTCTTGTTGAAAAAGCTGCTTTAGAAACACCCCTTTTATATGCCCCCTTGGCTTCTGTACTGGCTGTTTTCTAATAAAATATTAACTATTTTAAATGTATTTGTTCTTCTGCTGATCTCTCATGAGAGATCAAGTAAATATTTCCTGAACATGCTTAAAGCACTGTAAACCAGGAGAACTAAGTTTCTACTTTGCTGTCAATAAAAGGCCAACAATGCATTCTCCTTATAACTGGGAGACCATTTAAGGAGAAATAAACTAATTTTTACAAACATTGCAGGCATTTCATTTTTGTGCTTGGTAAAACTAAATACACTACTTTTGCCTCGCACTTCGATTGTAGAATCTTTTCAATTAAAGGATGTTTTTTTTTTCCCTTTCATCTTGTCTTACATGGCCCTTTAGGCCTTGAGCTTTATAAGTACAGAAATTATTATTTTTTTATGAAAAGCATCTCATGCAAACCATGCGTCACTTAGTAACCCTAATGATAACAAATATTCATCCATCCATCTATCCCATTGCTTGTCCATCAGGATCACGGGTCCCTGGTACCTGTCTCCAGCAGCCTTTAGGGGAAAATGTGGGCCATTCCATCACCAGGCAACACTGGGACACAAAACCATGCACTCATACCACAGTGCAATTTATAGATACCGCTCAATCTAACAGGCATGAAGCCTAACATGCTCTGTGAGAACATACAAAGTTCATGCAGGACCCCAGGTCGGGACCCTCTTGCTGCAAGGCAACTGTGCAGTAGATTGGTCCACCTCTGAGCGATGAAAATAAATAGTTTGATGTGCATTTTAAGGATTGTGCCAATATGAGTCCTATAAATAATACAAGCAGGAGGTTGATTGTATTATTTATCGAGTTATTTATTTGGGAATCATGATCCGTCATATTCCACAATAATGAACTGAAACAGAAACACAAATAACAGGAAAAGAGCTTCATTAGTTAGCCAGCCTGTAGTTAGATTGAATAAAATGCATTTTTTGAACATTCAAAGGTATATTTATCTCAGTAATTTATCAAAATACAACAGAAATAGGTTGATCTGCAACTGATCACTGACTGAAATCAGAATCAAATTTATTAGTTCATGTGGAAGTTCATGAACTCAAACAAGGAACTTCGATTCTTTGTTTGATTTTACTGTAATTGAAAAGATTTTAAGTATAGACATAAAAAGGGAAATTGACAAATTAAGTTCCTTTTTCCATATTGGGTATAAAATATTCTTCAGGGAGGAAATATGGAGACGGTATGAAATGGGAGTATAGTGTTAGCGAAAGAGCTGCTACTAAATTATGAGTAGATAAAGTTATCTGTAATGCTATTAATCAGTTAGATGTAAGGCACATACTGTTTTCTGAACAAATACTTCTTATTTTGGTAATTTTTAATTGAATGTTTCTTTCAGGGTTTCCGCGGGTCATTAAAAATCATTAAAATTCATTAAATTATTATTTTTTAAATTAAGGCCTTAATTGGCATTAAAATTCATTAAATGTGTTTATTGTAGCATTTAAAATGCTTTATTAAAAAAAAAATTTATAAAAACAATTTTGTCAGACATATCACGATATATTTACGTGGAACTGCTTCCGGTTGATTGCAAAGTTGATAAAAATTTCAGTTGATAACAGAAATATTAGTACATTTTTCCTCTCCACTGTGTAGTTAGGTGTGCAGGATTGCTGTAGAGTCAACAACATTATTCAAACAAATATCTACTGTCACTGCATCCTCATCCAGGAGGGAATTAAAATATTAACAGAATAGATGAGGTGACAGATGGATAAATCAAATGATCATGCTTACAACTGCAGCTTCTCTAGCATTCACTGCTACTGTCTGTCAGGGTTTTATTGACTTTATATTTCTGCCCTGAGGTTGTTTTAAGTCAGGTTGGGTGTTGTTATCTTCTCATTTGAAAGACAATCACATAGAGTTTCTATTTGTTGTTTTACACGTCAATGGGAGCCTTTCAAAAGCAACAGGCTTCTTTGATTGTGTGTGCCAAACGCTGCACTGGGCTGAGAAGTGTCGACTGTGTGCTGCACCTCCTCCGCACCTGAAGCAGTGCGCCACAAGAAAAACTTACAAATTGAACCTACTGGATTTTTTTTTTTTTTTTACCTGATTTTTACAATTTATATTTCACTTCTACGTACAGATTGTAAGGCTGATAACTGGAGCGGATTTCATTACAGTGATCAGAAATAGCAGCTGGAAGTCCCAACCATCTGTCCTTTCACTGAATGCAAAAGGCTTTGGTCAAGTAGCAGATGACACTTCTTAGTTAGACAAAAGGAGCATTTTGCATGACTGTATATTATTATTCTTTTGTATAAAGACAAAACAGGCTTAACTAAAAACATAGACGGCTATGTTTTAGAAGATGTCTGTTAACTTCTGCTAAGTCGATGAATCTCTTTAAAATTTATGATCACGATAAGTTTCATCCTGGAGCTGGTTTACATAATGACAACTTATATTTTGTTTTGTTTTTAAGGGATTTCTATTTTATAGTTGAATGTAGCTTTTATATCCTCATGGTGTTTACTATTACATCAATGGGTAATTGTGTTAAGATGTGCTTTATAAAGTGTTGTATATGTTTGTTTTCAGGTCAGTAAGAGAAAATATGTTTCTAAAAAAAAAAGAACAGAGTGTAAAGCAGACATCCACTGTTTATTGGGGTTGATTGGATCATTGGATTATTGAAACAACCATTGCATTTTACTACAGCATGACTTTGAGGCTCACATCAGGTCAAAATCATGGCTCCAAGTTGCCAGTAAGTCTGCAGAAAGGAAAGTTAAGACAGGCTAAAAAAGATTAAGATGTAAATATGATGTGAAGAGGCCACACAAATCCACCATCTGACTTTGCTAAAAACTTACTTTGAAGCCATTTAAGAGAAAAAAGATGCCTTTGAAGAAACAGGCCTCCAGCCACAGTGGGTTGTAAAAACGTTTCCAGTGTTGGAATTTGGGGCCGATAATGAAGCGTAGATAGAAACGAGCCTCTGCAGAGGTAGTTCTTTAGGCACACTGTAAGTTCAAGGACCGAAACATTTAGATGTCCAGCTCCTTAAATGTTTAATTGGGAAGACTAGAGTAAGCCCAGTGATCCCAATGGTTTCTGTCTGCCACAGATAACTCTAAGTGGGGGAGGCAGTAGCAAAAACTGGAGTGGATCCCACTCTGGTTTCAGAATCAAGTATTTGATTTCTCTGACATCTAATGGATGCAGGAAATGTCTAACCTTGCACCTCTTTACACACACGGTACAAAAGCACAATGAAAGCTAAATACATTTTAAGTTTTAAAAATTTAATTCACCCTAATTTGAAAAGTCTTCATGCTCTTAACCTTTGTAAGATCTGGTTCTTATTCTTATTAAATCTAGTTCTTTGTAGGAGTATCTTCACTGTCCTACACAAATAGTCAGAGGTTTTCTTGAACAAGAGTTAAGCAAACTAATGTTTATTCTAAGACAGCATTGAGACTTACAAAAAACCTCTACTGTTAACTGTCTATTACAAATTAGACATAATACTTTTATTGTTTAATTCTATTGAATAAAAAAAGTTTACACCCAGGTTTATAAAAAGGTAAAACGATTACCAATATTGATTGTTTGAAAAGAAAACTAATTATGGGTTACTTAATTTTTTCTGAAGTGCTGGATAAGTCATAAAAACTTAGTAAATCCTTATTTTGTCTCATCTTTGAGAAAAAAGGTGAAAAAATTCACTTTTTTTTGGCAGCTTTCATATAAACATAGGGTACATAAATACATTTTGTAGTCATACTATCTTTAAGGATCTGCACACAGACCTTTAGGAAGTAAGAGTACTTTTTAAAGAGCTGTGGTAAAGATATTTTGAAGGGCCTTTCTTAAAGCTGATATATTCGATTTTAAAACTGTTAACAAAATATTAATGGCAAGTCATCAACACAATAATTACATTTTTAGTAAATTATTTAGTAAAATACTGAATTAATATATTGTTTTGTTCTGTTTTGTAAAGCAAATCATTTCGACCAGTATTTGGATTTACACTTAGGCATTAGCTTCTAGCCTGTTTAAGAGGGAGAATCAAAGCAACTATTTATATGTATTTGTTTTTTTTATAGCTGAGATCTATTTTAGAACATTATAAATTACTGTTTGGCTTCAGATTTTTCAGGAAGAGACAAGAGACTCTTCAGATTTCCTGTCAACAAAAGGAAGCAGCCTGCAATTGGGTCAGATGTTTGGGAAATTCATCTAGAGAAGTTATATGGGGTTTTCATGTAAACTCTTTTTGAAGGGGAAACAGTTTCTGCATTTGGATTGTTTAAAAGTGTTTGCTATTGTTTGTTTTTTATTTGTTTCAGTATTACAATGGGGATAGAACAGGAAGTTGAAATGTCAATGTTTGTTTGGGTAACTGACAGTCTGAGCAGCTGATGTGCTTTAAAGGAAGCTAAAAGGAGAATTTTAAAGCTCCTTTTAAAAGGCTCCTTTTAACTGTATCTATCTCTATCTTTTGTATTTGCAAGAATGTATTTAAATGTATGGCAAATTTTATATCAAATGTCAGGCTGTAAGTACAGGACCTGCATCAGCAATGATTTAAAGATGTGTGTTGAAGCAAGATAAAGATAGTCACCCTGTTAATGGATGGATGGATGGATGGATAGATGGACGGACGGACGGACGGACGGACGGACGGACGGACGGACGGACGGACGGATGGTTTATTGATTGATTTTTTTAAATCATTATCCTGTTACATTTTTCCATACTTACCGTAACCAAATCAGGAAATTACAATAATCCTTTACTTTTCTAGTTCCCACATAGAAACCCTTTACTTACCTCAATACTTCCTTTCATTTTTCATTTTTCATGTTTCATGTTGGATCTATTTACTATAAGCACAGAAATAAAGATCTTGCCTGCTTTATCGAGGTTGGACGCTAACTTTAAACAGCAGTAGAGATGTTTACACTGAACTATTGATTCTAAACCTAATTGCAATTCTTTCCGCTGTAGAGCCATGTGAAACCTGTTAATTATCTCGTTGGCTCAGCTTGTGTGTGCAAATTATCCACTATGAGTGCCACTACTTATTCAATGTTAAGGATTTCTTTGATATTATAAATAAATAAATCATATTTATTCTCATTTTTAGTGTTTTAGTATTGTCCTAAAAAGGAAACCGCTTTCTGGCTTACTGTTCCCATCTCTACCCCCAAGGGCAACTGTTCTACTGTTTTTACTGTGGCAGTTCCATAAAACAGTTGTTGTGCTTGTGGGAGACCATTTGTAATTGTTTCCAGTTTGGTCCCAACATTTGTGCTGAACTGTTTTGCTGTAGTTTCTCCTTTAATATCTTACATACATGGGTATGCAAAAAAGAATATAATTTGGTTTACTTCAGGTTCCTGCTATTTTTGTATGCCTGAGGCTAGAGGAAGGGAGGAGATGGTGTTAAAATAACCTGCACGCCTACTTTGCATTGTGTAGAATCAGCATTTACACACAAAGACCATCCTGAAAGCAGATGGTATGGGACCACTTAAGGTCCATTTTGGTTTTGCAACAAAGAGGCTGCTTTAGAAAAATATGTTTTTTTGTCATTTCCAGTTGTTCTTCTTGTGTATAACTTAAGCTGTTATCCATTTTGGCACAAGAATTTCCAAATACTAACAAGCCCCAGTGTTATGATGTGGATCCTGAAAATGAGCAGTTCTTGTCTGAAAACCGGTACCAAAACATTATCAGCTTTATAAACCTGGGGGAAAATATGCTCTAAGCGTGTCTCTACAACTCAAAACCTCAGTAAGTGGTGGGAGCTGCGAGGGCTAGTCGAAAAAGTTCCCCTTGGCTGCTGGAGCAGAGATAATTGGAGCCAGGTTCAGCTGAGGTTTTGGTATTCACAACTCAGGCCAAGTTTTGGTCTTCACAGCTTCTCTTGCCAGACATGTGTGTGAGCTGGAGCGTCTGACCAGGCAACATATTTTGTCTTACTTCGTCTATGTGAGGAATCCTGACCCAGTTAAGTCAGGTGATGCTTATTCTTTATGTATTATACATGTGGATTATAATGTTTAAGGTAAACATGTTCATGTTTGCAGGGGTTCAAATACTTTCTCCTGGTGTCTGGCTTTTCGTTGCACCTTCATTTGGAGGTTTTAAGTTTGGCTTACAGAAAAAATGGATTTTAGGAACTTCTGAGCCCTTTAAATCTGCAAAAGCTAAAGTAATATTAAAGGATTTATATAATTGTCCAGAATCATGCCTTGTCTCTCAAGGTCTTGATTTTTTTTTCCCGCTGGTAAACGACAGCAGGGCCTGGATGTGTACTGGGTTAGGAAAGGGGGGATTCAAGGCACTGGATGATTTGAGTCCCTCTCGGCATAGTACGTATGTTATTTATTAGAACTTCACCCTGTGTATTATATAAAAGGGCTGGATCAGGATGCTGGATCTGAGTCATTCATCTCGTATCTGACCTGAGTATCAGATAAGTGAATTTTTATCATGGTGGTAGCCATTGTTTTTGTCCCACTCTCTGCAGGTCCCTCCTTGTATTTCTAGGATTTTCCTCACCATTCTCTTGATCATATAGATCTCTCCTGGGACCTCAGATCAAGGGAGATCATCAATTATCTTGTTTGTCTCCCATGTTGTTACACTTGTAACCACTGTTTATCTATTTGCACCAACCGTCTTTCCTATAGTAGACTATAGTAGATTCATTCTTCCCTGTCTTGTGCAGCTCTGCAATTTCTTGGGTCTTGGAAATGATTTAAATCTGAGTCTGACCACTTATTCACACAGACTCCTTCATCCATGTGTCCTCCGTTCCATCGCAAATATTCCGACCATCTCTGTTGCGCTGCAGCTTGATGCTCAGCTCATCACATATACAGATAAACTCTGTCTGACCTGGCAAAAAGTGTCAAAGTGTCACTAAATTAGCCACAAAGGACGTCAGACACAGGAAATATAAAGCCGATGTGGTACATTTTCAAAATAAGAGGCGATGCATGGATAGGCAGTGCATGCAATCAGTGAGGGCTGCTGCACGGCATTCTATGGTAGACGATGGAGCACACGTGACGTAGTAAAGTTGGCTTGGCTGTGTGATGCCTGGGACAAGTGTAGGATTTTTGGAGATTTAAAGGAGAGGTTTAAACAGGTGCATTAATACAGGTAGCAAGTGGAGGAAAGACAAGCTTCTTTAATAACACTTTAAAGGTCTGTGAAGACCAGAAATCTTGCTATGATTTAAAATAAATTTTTTAAAATTTCAAAGTGATGTCCTGGATTTATTATATATATATATATATATATATATATATATATATATATATATATATATATATATATATATATATATATATATATAAGGATCACAGGAACTTTAAAAAAGATGGAACCTTAGTTAAATAAAATCTCCCTACAGAAGGCACCTTTTGACCTTTTCATAGTTCTCTGGGTGCTGATTGTTCTCAGCTGGCGTGCTCTGCACATCTCTCACAGCAAGCCGTCCTTCGTCTGTCAGCTTGCTCTGTGTCTGTGTGTTGCGGTTTAATGTTTAATCAAGTAACATGTCTATCGGCAGGTCGCAGGAAAGAAGTACACCCTGTGGGATGATTTCCTTGTTGAAGGGAGACGTTGCAATCAGCAGGAAATGACCTTGGCAGATCTCATCCAGCATGTGAAGGTACAAAAGGAAACACACACTTTCTTCACACCCGCTGCTATGCACTGCACTTTTTATAGGATTTGTTTTCTCAAACTTGCTTGGCTTCCTGCAGTGCACGCAATTCAACAATGACAATTGTTTTAGGTGAATGCCCTGTTAAGATCTGCTTTTAACCACTTCAAGATAAGTGTCTACATTTAATCTATCTTGGAAACATAGAAGTCAACAGTAATGCTCTTTTATTCTTAGTTGCAATTTTCTACATTTTGGAAATTGAATAGATGCAATAATTTTCTTAGATGGGAAATGGAAACAATTTTATTGAGCTGGGTTCCTCGGTTTTGCAGGGTGTTTGCAAATTTTGTAAAATGTCAACAATTTTGCACATATACATTTAATTTCCAGTATACTAAATAGATGTCAAACATATTTACTCTTGTCCTTTTTGATTTGCTATTTATGTTGGGTGCATCTAGTATATGTGAACACCTGACTAATAAATTATTATTTATGTTTGTCCAGAATACACACCTTTAATACATTCTGTAGAATGTCTTAAATTACATTTAACAACAAAAATGTAATTTAGTGTTAATTTTACAGTTTTTATCTCGCTTTAGATATCACATTGTTGAAGCTGATCTGTTCCCATGCAGAAGTTTAAATATCTATTTTTAATTTGCAGGAAACCAATGACTTGACCATCTCTGGGCTTTTTTATGGAACTGCTATGCTATACATGGGACAAGAGGACAGGCTGAAAATGAGGTATGTCCAGTTAAGATGATCCAGGATGATGTCCCCTCGTGGCTGTGGTCACACCTCAAAACGCAAGGTTCCTTTGTTTGTTTTGGGTCCTAATGGCCATCTGAGTTGTTTCCTCTGAGCCTGTGAGGATAGATACTGTTGACACACAGACACATGCATCACTGCACACAGTTGACCAAGACATCCCCTCCAGTTTTTGTTTGTTGTGCAAAAGTGTCAAAGAGTTAAATTAGAATAAACTTCTGGAGCCTAGAAGTCACTCTGTTTGGGCCTGTTGATTTCTGCAGTGGTTATACCCCCCAGGCAAATGAGCCTCATGGTGTGAAATCTCCTCCTCAGCTAAACTATTTAATCACAGCATAAAGCTGATACAGCAGGATTTATTTTGATTCTTTTCCTCTCATTAATACTTTTCTAAAGTCCAATGCTACAGACCTTTGGGACAGACTTGATATTAACTCACAAATGTTGACATCCTATTCTGTACTGCTGCTATGGTTAGATTAAGTAGCAGGAAAGAGAGGCAGAGCACTGACCGTGTGGACACCAGGCTTCATTTGATATATGTGCACAAGAGCAGTCACTTCCTGTTCAGTTGCCCTTCCCCAAGCTTCCTGTGTCGAGTCGCTGAAAGTGGAATGAAAAACACAAAACCTGACAAACACCACTAAGAAAACACAAAATGAAGAGAACAATTTTTATTGTTCACGGACTGATTGGTTTCAGTTCTAATGTAATTTATTCTGTTAAGAAGATAATAATCCAGAAAAAGCATGATAATAACAATAAAATATGTTTTATGTTATATGTTATAAGAGAGGATACGTTAGATTCAGTCTGCTTCATGCTCACTGAATTTTGACTTTTCCGAGACTTTTTACAAGGAGGAAAGAGTGTAAACATTTAAGATAGTCAGTTTTTTGATACAATGGTGCAGAGGGACATCACTACAGTCCAATTGTTTTCACAATTGAGTTTTCACTCTCTTAAAAACAAAGGTTTTTAAAAATAAGTAATTTTTTTGGCAGAAAGAGGAAGGTTTTTTTCAGGGTTTTTATCTTTTATTAATATTGAATATCTGAAATCCAGTTGCAAAATAATGTATATCAACTGAGGTTTTTTTCGACATAGTATTACTACAAACTTAATCGTAGTTAGTTGGGATTTTATGTTATACATAAATTCACACTAGCAATCAGTTGTAAAATGGAGGGGAAATTATATTGTTTTCTAAATAAAGAAAGGAAAAGTCTGAAAAGTGTGACATTTATTTGTATTAAGTTTATTTACTCTCATAACCCCTAAATAAATTTAATATAAATGAAAATCCAGCTGTTCAGCAAAGGCCTTGAAGGTTGTTAGAGAATATTTGTGAACAAATGGTGTCATTTAGACCAAAGAACACAGCAGACAATTCGGGGGGAAAGTTGGGTAGTGGTTCAAAGCAGGGTTAGGTTGTAAAAAGCTTTGAACATCTTACAGAGACATGTTCAATCTATTAGCAGAGAATAAAAACAGATGAAGGAAGCAGCACACTTACTAAGAGACACTCACCCAGCTAAACAGACCAGCTGTTCCTGGACAGCTATCATCATTAAAATAAATTCAGATACCCATGGTAACTCTAGAGGAGCTGCAGAGATCCACAGCTGAAGTGGGGGAATCTGTTGACTTGACAAATATAATTTTTAGTTCACATATCTGATCTTCTTAAAATATTTGCAACAATGAAGCCATTGTTGAAATAAAACTATAGGAAGTTCTGTTTAAAGTTTGCCACAAGTACTGTAGGGTGGCAGTGTTCTATCAGATAAGAAAAAAAGGTTTGAATTTTTTCTAATAAAGCTCTCCACCCCATATTGGTAGTGCCTTAAGGCTGATATATATATATATGTGTTTTGACTTAGAGGGGTTGAAAACATTTTGTGTTTACACTTTCTATAGTTTTATTTGTCAGAATAATAGAAAAAAACAATCAAATCATAATTGTATAATTTTTCTAATAACTATAAAATTATGTATTACGTACCCCACATTAAACTGTTTCCTAGACAGAAACTCCCTCTGTAAGTATGAAAGGTGGATCATCAAAATAAGTGGTTCTCCTAATTGTCAATCATTCTGGTGACATGTTTTCATAAGGCTGTCCTACGTGCTCGTCCACATTTTCACTTACCGGTGGTGAGTCTGACATAGTGGAAAAATTGTAAAACTTTTGGAAAGTAAGCTTGTATGAGCGATGCAAACAGCAACTTTTAAACAGACCATGCACGAGGAGAAATAGGCTCATGCATGCTCTCGCACACGTTTAATAGGCATTTCCTCTCAGGAACGGATACAGGGCTGTGCAATGTTAATTTTCTTTTTAAAAATTCATGAAAATCCTCCACTATACCTTTAAGGTTCCTACTGTTTTAATAACTTAAGCATACATTTGAGAACATGAATCATCTTAATTTATATTTTGGACAAACCTTTTATTATGTGTATTTTTTTTTTTTTTGCAGAGTGTCAGATTTAGTGAAACAAGTAACTAAGGCAGAAATCCCTCCTCACAAGAAGATGTTAGAATTGATCCCTTCGTTCATTGAAGATGAAGACTGTGAAACGGTACCTAGCATCAGGTACATGCTCCTGTGATGAATTCCATAAAAATATATTGATTCTTCTGGTTTTACTCTCCTGAGTGGGGATATTATTGAATAACTAGTGACTAATTATAATGATTTAAAGCTACTCTTTTTGCCAAAATTGCTGTATGAATGATTTTACAGGTGTTTCTGTTTTTATCTTTTCTTTACAATGTGAACTTTATTAATGACTATTTCCTTAAAATCAGACCAATTGTACAAATATTTATGTACAATTTTTACTCTTATGTGATAAAACAACTTTTTTTGCTTTTGTTCTTGTGACCTTCTGTTTCTTTGTTGATTGAGACAAAAATATCTATAATGATCTAAATTAAAATAGTTTTGGGGGAAAATGTGGTTATGTTATTCTAATGAATGTTACTTGGGGGTCTCTCATATCTCTTTTTCTTTGATCAGGGTTAATCATCTGATGTAGTTGATCCAAGTTAGCTGCCTTAAATAGAGATCAAAATAGTGTTTAATATGAAATCTTGAGAAAGATACTTGACTTACTTAAATTATCAGTGGGATCAGAGGATTTTTATAATTTATCTTAGTGAATGAATGCAGAATGTCTTTAGTGTTTTGAACTTTTGTTTTGCACCTTTTGAAACCTGGCTTTTCAATGCTATTTATTATGCAAAATCTTTAGGTGCATCTGTTTTTTAACACTTATGAGGCAAATTTTGAAATGTGTCCATGTATGCAGTGGCCTATGGCTTGTAAAGGTAGATGATGCTATGTATAAACAGACTATGGTATGATCATACTCCCTGCTGAGTAAACTTCCCTTCAAATACTCAAGAATCATCTACAAGGCCTTCATCCCTCCTCAGATGCTTGTCTCTGTCTTGGCCTTAAGCTCAACCTCATAATCATTCCACACTCTCCATTTAATTTTTCAAAACCTGCACTGCTCTATTGATATGGTAAATTATAAGATTAGAGTGTGGATTAACACTGAGATTATTACAGTAACCCATCTGATTTATATGCTGAAGTATCTGCACTGTGTAACAGATTAAACATGTCATTTGTGCATAATCCATAAGAAACATACCCTTTATGTGTGCTTAAGGATTTAAACTTGTTTATTGTCCAATAAGTCATTTTCTTAATTGTAACAAAAATAGAAAATTTTTTTTTAATAAATTAAAGAATATTTTATTCATGAACAAAAGTCTTTAAGTTCTATTGGCTTAAATGATACACGTTCAAATGTATCCAATGATGTCGTTGCATATGATGGGCTGCCGGCTGCCTGTCTTCATGAGTGCAGAGAACTGATAGTAATCAGTTTCCAGCTGATGCAGCCCTGTGTGAGACTGATGGAAGAAAGGTTTGAGAGGCTCAAATCCCACGGGACAGGACATCCTCTGTGGAGCCTCTGCTGCTCTTCTTAACCGTGTGGAATCTGCTGGCTTTGGCCTCAGCTCCACACCTTTAGACATCCCTGCCAACCTCCGACGCATGTTGCCGAAAATGTCTTTTGCAAGGCGCCGGCCCGCGCTTGGCTTTATTTCAGCTGGTTCTGGTAAATCAGGCAGGTCCATCCAGTTCTTTATGAGGTCCGCAAAGCTGTTGTCCCCGAGAACCAAAGGTTGTCTGTTCCTGCTGCGGCTCAGCAGAGATGTGGTCCAGTCCTCTGTATCGGTCGCCTCGAAAGAAGTCCAGCGCTCCAGGCAGACGTCAGATGTTGACTTAGGCCGGATGGATGATCCTCTGTTTGTCCGGACACAGGCGGAGGAGGAGACGCGCACGTTTCTGGTCCTTCTCAGCACCACCCCTTCATCGTTCCAGGAAGCCTCCGAGAAACCGGAGTCTAAGTCCACACTCTTCTCACTGCCAGGAGAACCTTGTGCTAGTCCATCATTCTCCTGCTGCTCTTCCTCCTCCAGTGAGTTGGCCAGGCAGCAGGCAGAGTCATAGGTGCTGGCCTCACTGGAATCGGACGAGCGGAGACGGCAGAGTCGCCCCTGCTGCGCTCTCTGTTTGCAGAGCCTTGTGACAGCAAAAGACTGAGCACATGGCTCACTGAGTGGTCTCGGCCTGCTTATCTGCTTCAAGTCCTGCAAGGATCTCATCATGGACTGCATTTGGTCCCGTAGGCAGTCAGTGGAGTTTCCCAAACACAGCTGAAGATGGAGAAACACACAAAATACTTAATTATCTATGCAAAACATTAAGATTAACTACAATCAGCATTTTGACTCTAAGAATACCTTTATGCACTGCTTTGTTAAAGTATTTAAACCTCACAAAGCTGAACAATTGAAGGATCATTCTATTCAAAACAGCTGAAACTTGGTCAAATTGGACAGAGAATAGAAATGTATGTGTTGAGATAGGCTCTCCTATGGATTTAGCTCTAAGGTTGCAATGCGTTTAGCTCTGTGCATCTTCCAATCTACTCTGAGCAGCTTCCCAGTTCCTGTTGAAGAAAATTATCCCCAATATATTATACGTCCGCTACCAAACTGATGGAGAGGAGGTTTGTGAAAGGTACGAATATCATTTCCAAATAGAACCCCTACCTATTGGAATATTTTTGAAAAGCTGTTTTAACTGTCACTCTACATCTCTTGACAGGCATGGATTGATCCTAGTCTTATTGCAACAACCAATCATCAAGATGTTTACCACTTTTTTCCTATTGGTACATTCATAAATTCAAAAAAAAAATATATATATATAAGCTTAATGAATGCCATTAAAATCCACTATAAACCAATTTTCACAGCAAGGGGGACACTTGAAACTGACGTTTAAAGAAAAAAACATTGCCTCCTAAGCACAAGGGGGGAAGTTTGAAACAAAGTGGAGCTTAATCTGGACTGCACCATGTTGGCTCTCATATCCTTCAGCTCACAGGATGTTGACTGCTGTTTAATACGACAGGAAATGACAGCAACCTTGTGGAATTACTAACCTCACAGGCTCTTTGGATAATCCCCTTTCACCAGTTTCAGATTGATAAACTCATAATTTACATCTCTTTAGCCAAAAAAAAAAATCTGTATAAATAAGACATGTTCTCAGTACTTGCAGCCTTGGAGTTTGTTTCTCATTATTCTCTTCAAACTTTAGAGTCTGGTTCAGAGTAAGGACACTAAACTGCTATGATGTTATCACAGCTGTGGGTGCTGAACCATTTGGCCATAGAGGACATAGAGAGACACCCACAGGGAGACCAATGTTTTTTAAAGTCCCCAGTTCCTCATGGGTACTTTCAATAGCCAGAGGTAATTAATTTACACTACATACCCTAACTGGGACTGTTAAGTCTGAATAAACTACAGTTAGGGAGGAGAGATACCACTGTCCACAAATTATTGAAGAAAAGCCTTGTAGCCAATACTTTTACTGAGCTATTCGTGAATCCAACTTAAGCAATGGGATTTCTCTAAAAAAAAAAAGTGAAGTGGTATAAATCAGTAAGCATTCAGAACAAAAGATAATAAACTTACCATTTCTTGAAGGAAGATTTTGTGAATTTCAATCCAAAATAATAAGCCAAATAACAGGATATTGATTCTTTTTCTACATTTAAGTCAAACACAAAACTATTTTACATCAAAGTAAATTAAACCATCTAACATCCAAAATGATAACGTGCTGATGTGTCTCCCAGCATCCACTCCCTCTTCTGAGACTCATGAAGTCTGTCGGTTTAATTTGAGGTTTCTGAGGTTTCCTGCTGCAGCCAATCAGCGCAGAGTAGTGGCAAAAGCCAGCCAATCAGCGCAGAGTAGTGGCAAAAGCCAGCCAATAGGAAGCCGCCTTAAACAAAATAAGCGCAGTAAGAACCACAGCATTGAAGTTTTCCTGCAGCACCCTGACTGCTGTGACTCCACATCTGGATCTTAGAAACATACGCTAGATTCCACCATTCCTAGTCGTGTTATTGTTTATTGTACTGCAGCAAATGGTTATTTTATTTATTTATTTTATTCAAAGTTTAGTTTAATTTATTTTTAACCTTTTTCATTTAGTCAAATTTTTAGCAATTGGCCGCATGCATAATTAAATAATTGAAATGTACTATTAAATATGAAGTATTTAAAAAAACGTAAAACTATGAGAGCTCAGAAGGCTGCATAGAATAGAGTTTTTAATCCAATATTTTGTCAGATTGAACGTTAAATCAGTGTTATCCAAAGCACAGCATTGGGTTCACTGGTTTATGCCCAATGGCGCCACCTGCTGGCTCTCCCTAAACTGTCTCAGATTTTACTAGACCAGCTAAAAGTAACGGATTCGTTGGCAATTATTCCTATATATAATACATCATTTCTCTGTGTTATTTTCGTCGCTACACACCTAAATAGCTTTTTTCCAATGACAATTTTGGTGACTTAAGGGTTACTATGATAAACTATGATAGTTAAAAATACAAAAAATGTGATCGATTAACAAAAAACAGATCAGTTTGGTTTTAATATGAATATATTTGAAGATTTAAATATGATCAAAATAATTTATTTCATTGATTCCATTCAAAGTGTGAAACTCACATTAGTTATTACACACAATGATTTATTTTTTATTTCTGCTAGGTTTTTTTAATTATTATAATTTAGGGTCCACATTAACAGAAAGGGTAAATCTAATTTTGCACTTCAGTTAAAAAAACAAAAAAAGAGAATGGTACGTTTATGAATGACACATAGACTTGATAGCTGTCCAACAGGTCATTATCGCCCTTTTTAGGTAAGTCCTAAAAACAGTAGTGTTCCTTTTTACAATGCCTTAATCTATATGCAATAATGGGAAGTTTAGTTGAAGGAAAATGTTTGACAAAGACGCATAAAAGAAAAAGATTATCAGAGTCAAAGCTATCACAAGACTCCGTGACAGAGTTGACAAAGTGGGGAATGCAGCTGGAGTCAGAGCTTCAAGAGTCAATAAATACAGCAGACGCCTTCCGTGTGTTGAGCCAAACATTTTCAGCTGTCAGGTGTCTTGTAGCAGAATGATGGCTGTGGAGGAAGGATGATTCTGGGCTTTTCCGTGTTAATGGGGCTGTACTTTTCAGATCATTATAAAAATACTGAATGATGACAAGATTATTGCATTTCATGTTTTTTTTCTCACAGAGTCGACCACATCATAGCTAAAAGCTGATCACTTCAAACATTTCATGACATCTTGCATCACAGATTCTACACTAAACGGTGGATAATATACTAAATTCTGCAGGGTGAGATTATGTTACTGCAAAAAAAAAAAAAAGATGAATTCTTTTTAGGGCTTTTAACTTATATGAAATAGTGACTCCCATCAGTTACTATCACAAAATTATTGGTTGGTCTATATAGATGATAGAAATCATTTTCACACTCTTCATATATCACAATGAAGCCAGAAGTTAATGTGGTCAGAATTTATTTACATTTAACAAGTGATTCAGTATAATAATAATAATTCATAACGGTCATTTATTCATCTTGTGCCGTGCTGTGTCATAAATTATGGATCCTGTGAACTTGGGTGTAATAAAAATAGCCCTAATTCACACGATGACGATGGCATGTCTCTAAAGAACAAGTGTAAACAGATATCAAGGCACAAACATAATGTTTAAAAAGACTTGGAACGAAAAGACATAAAACAATCCTTATTGGAAACAGACATTACCATTTAAAAATCGCATACCTTAAAATCGATACATTAACCATTTCTGCCTTTTTTTTAACAAGATGCTTAGGGGTGGTTAATCATTATGTGGGGAGATTACACGCTAATCTATGGCGAGTCATGCAGAAAGATGCACTATACAAGTATTGATTCTGTGTAAACAGTGTAAAAAAAATGTCTTGTCTGGTTTTGTAATTAAATGCTTGTTAGTTTTCCTTTAAAAATAATCTCTGCACTTAAAAGGGTCTTAAAAAGAAAGTTAACAGAAGCGCATGTATTCTATTATAAAAAGTTGTTTTCCCTGTCAATTTATATCCTTTTTACAGTTTAAAACAAATTTAATGAGAAACCTCAATACAAAAACAGAGAAATATTAAATAAAACCTTCTGAGCATGTTGCATTAAAATTGTTCAATTATTTTTTTAAAGTTATGCTGTATTTACACCAACATTGGGACTTAATAAGATGTCAAGCATAGAGTTTCCAACAAAAGCTACAAGCATAATGTGTCTAATTAAACAGATGTAATTTAATTAGATATAACAGATCTAATTAAGATGTTTTTGGTTCAAATTAGAGCATAAACTGTGTTTGTTTAATACGAGTAAAAGAAAAACTCCCAGCAAAGACGAGCGTGGATGAGATGATGTCAGTAAAACATTGATTAGTTCTGACAGGTTCCTCTTCCCAAATAAAACCAGCACATCATGGTTTGCATTATGAAAAGCAGGAGTCGTCAAATGGCTATTGCAGTCTCTCAAGAAGTCTGTTGATTTTTGTCCTGAAGAAAAAGAGAAAAGTGTTCGTTAAGTCTGTAAATAAAACTATCCACAACAAATCAAATAGAAATGAAGAATTTTTAACAAAAGCATTTACATTTAGGAGTTAAATGATTTACTCCTTAAAAAGAAAAGTCTTTAAATTATGCCACAATGCATGTACAAACTCAGATGTATTTAATTGGGAATTCATTATGAACACATTCACTTTTAGCCCTTTATATTGTGAAACCCTCAATACCATCAAATGCAACCAGCTGCTTTCCTAAAACAACTTATTAGTGAAACAAGTATCCAAGTTTTAAACTTCTCAGAGTCATGCCAATCACAAGTCTTGAGGTTTTACCTTCCAAAGGGGACAATGGTGTTAACCGTACAGCCAGGATTAAAATATAGTGAGTTAGATCAAATTAAGGACTTTAAATGATAAAAAGGCACATTAACTCCCTGTTTTAATGTTTTTTTTCTGTTTGTTTAAACCACATATTTTCTCCAGTAGCTTCTATTTTACGTTGAGTCTATTAATTGATTAGGGTTTTTATATATATTAGAAGTCTTGGCTTGATTTATATTGTTTATTTTTTCAGATTTGTACAGCATTTTGGCAAACTTTCTTTTTTTTTAATCCTTTATAAATCAACATGGTTTGAATAGTCATTTGTATAACTCTTAGGTTTAATGCAAAAACAACAAATTGTGTAGTCTGCACAATTTAAAAAATGTTTACCACATGCTACAAATACCAAAATGATTTTCCTCCAGTATCATAAGAGTATCATTTTGTCTTTCATTAAACAAACAGCATCAAGAAAATGAAGTAAAACAGCGGATCAGAGATAAATTTGGTGAGAACAAACAGGTATTTGTTAATAAACATCAACATAAGGTTAAAAAAAAAAATCACTGAAAACTGTTCCAAAAATGTTAATGAAAAGAATCTAAAAGAATCTTCAACAAAACAGCAAAGCATGATTTTGTATAAGACTCAAGAGGTGTGAATACTTTGCATATGCGTTTTTAAGGAGACTTTGCAGCAAAACGTTTATTCTTATGCCTTACCTTTAAAAAAGACCGCAGTCTTTCAGATTGTTCTTAATAATAACATCAGTGACAGCGTCAAAGACAAACTGAACGTTCTTGGTGTCCGTGGCACAGGTGAAATGGGTGTAGATCTCCTTGGTGTCCTTTTTCTTGTTCAGGTCCTCAAATTTGGTTTGGATGTAACTGGCAGCTTCGTCAAACTTGTTTGCTCCTGAGAAGCAACAGTTTAGAAAAACCTAAGTTATCAAAGATGGGAGGAATGAGAAGCTGTGGTGGTAACACTGTGGTACCTGAATATTCGGGGAAGCAGATGGTAAGGGGGCTTCGAGTGATCTTCTCCTCAAAGAGGTCCTTCTTGTTGAGGAAGAGGATAATGGAGGTTTCAGTGAACCACTTGTTGTTGCAGATGGAGTCAAATAGCTTCATGCTCTCGTGCATTCGGTTCTAAAGAGAAGAAAAGATAATGGCAACAGCTTCAGTCAGTATCTTGTACCATCAGTGGTTCTTGGGTAGATTTTAGTAGAGTTTTGAGAAAGGTTAGGTGTCAATCATTGAAATAGAAACACGTTTTATTTACCTAAATGTAAAGCTGTTTAAATAAAGATACAAGGTTCAATCAAAAGTGGATTTGTAAGAAATAGACCTTCTTAAGAAAGGAGAAAAATAGGAAAACCCAACAAAAATGTCATATTGCTTACTTTTTTCTTTTTTTAAATTCTCCTTTTATTCAGAAAGGCACTTCTCCATCACTTATACCAATACACACTTAGAAAAAATAAGTCTGTCAAAGACACGGTAATTCTGTCCATACTGCTCTTCTGGAGTTTTCTCCCTATGGACTCAAACTAGTCCAGGTGGTAACAATATAACAAAACAACAGCACCCCTAAATGCAATCAATACACCAAAAGAAAAAAATAGGTGGGCATAGGTTCAGACAATATAGTATAGTCAGGTAAAATCAAATCTGATTGGTTTTACATACTCAGTCCATTGGGTACAGATCTTATAAAAATTTTCTATCCCAACTTTAAAGGAAAAAGAAGAAATATTCTCCAAAACATAGGTATCATAAACAATCTTGATCCATTTGTTGATGGTGAGAGACTCTATTTTTAACTATTACTATTATAATCTAACTATTTCCTTCTGAAACATTTCTTACTCTCTGCCAACAATGCAGTTTTTTTGTCTTTTATGATCCATATTTCAGACAATATATTACCCCAAAACACAACTTCACATTTCAATGGAATTTTCAAGTTAAATATATTGTTAATATGTTTGTGAATCTCTTCCCAGTAGGGTTTTTTTTGCTATGGAGTACCAAAAAATATGAAAGTGTTTGGCTCCATTAGACCCATAGAGTCTCCAACAAGCATCCCCGTTACCCTGGTGATGTTTTTGAATGGGTGTGTTAAAAAAAAAAAATCTTCTTATGCTTTTCCAACAGAACTCCAGCAATGTGTTTGACCCAGTTTTGATCCATTGTAGATGATATATTTTCTCCCAGCTCTCCCGGGCGGACTAGAGGCCTCAACTGAACTGCGTGATAGTAATCCTGTAAGCAGATCAGGCCCATTCCCCCTTTCTTTTTTTAATTATAATGTTTTAAATTTGATTCTGGCCACAGATAGCTCACTTTTAATTCATCCCATTCTAAATACTCTCTAGATGTTATTTTAACTGGTAAACATTGAAAAAGGTACAACATCTTTGGGAAAATATTCATACTGATTGGTCTTTCCGGGAGCATAAACTTAAGACGGCAATAAAATTCCACCTTAGTGTATCAGGTTTTATCTTTGAATTCAGTGGGCCACAGGTGATGTTATACAGTATTGTGAAGTCCCTAGGTAATGATACATCCAAATATTTAATGGATTCAGCATCCCACTTCTGATTGTACATGGTCTTAATTAAAGGTGGAGGATCATAATTAAGAGTTAATGTTTGGTTTTTATTAATATTAATTTTAGAACTGAAAACTAAACCAGATTCTTCTAGTAGTTTAATCTGTATCGGGAGTTTCTGAGTAGGGTGTGTTATATTCATTAAATCATTGGCAAATAGGGCCAGTTTTGTTCCCCAGATCCCATTGTCACCCCCTTTATTTCAGCCTTTTTTCTAATTAGTTGACTCATAGGGTCTATGAACAAGGTGAAGACCTGCCTCATTTCTCTTTCCAGAGTGAATGAATCAGTTAAGTTTCCATTGATTTTGATTCTAGCTGTGGTCTGCGATACAGTGCTGCAAAGGCATCAAATATAGTTGTATGAAAACCAAATTTCAAAAGTACTTTGTATAAGAATGACCACCTCACTGGATCAAATGCTTTCTCAGCATCCAAACTTAATATCAGCGTCTCCAGTTTTTATGTGTGGCTTTTCTCATAACTTGCAGTGTTTTCCTGATGTTATCTTGGGTCTGTCTTTGACAAAGCCGGTCTGCTCCTTGTGCATTAACACTGGTAATATTCATTCTATGTGTCTGGATAGGTGAGTCTTTATAGTGAATAGTGGTGAACAGATTATAGTCATAATTTAGAACACTTACATTACAGTAATTACCACACTCCAATTTGTCTTTCCCCTCCTTAGGCAAATTTCTTAGTTTTATGTAAAGCTCAACACATTTGAGTTAAACACTGCTAACTTTTTGCATTTGATATTTCTCAACAACACAAAAACTTATGATGACCACATCTATGTGAAAGACATTAAAACAGTAATTAAACAGTTTATTACTGTGGCTATCAGTTCCTTTTAAACAAGTAGGAATCTGTGACATTCCCACTTGTATTTCAGACATCAGAGAACCACCAAGTTGTTTTTTCTGTAAACACAGATTCCCTACTTAAAAGGTAAACTTTAAATGCAGGGTCATTTTTCTTCACCTGTATGTGTAGAAACACAACAAATCCAGAAGAAGCACAGGTCTTGCTGTACAGCAGTTTTAAACCCAAATCTTACAATTAACTTAACAGTCATGTTTTTGGACTGTGGGAGGAAGCCAGAGTACCATGAGAGAAGGCTGTTCAAATAATAATTAAGTGTGGACTTTTCATATTGGTCCTAAAGCAACATAATTTATCTAAACAGAAAACTCTAAAGAAGTTTCCAGTGTTTTTTTTCTAGGTATCCAGGGTAAGAGGCTTCTGATTCAGTCTGGTTCAGGTAAGCTTTGAAAAAAAAGTAAACAACCTCTGTAGCCTGCATGTTTGCGGAGGCTGTTTAGTCACTGACTCAAGCTGCAGTCCACATCTTGTGCACCTTGTTTTCACAGTTCTCCTAATGCTGCAGTTATTCTTGTTAATCGAGGATCCTCTTCTACCAAACATTTTACTTCTACTCAGCTCAACTCTCTGAACTAATATACTGCAATACAGATTGAATAATGTTCCAATGTTCATGTCACAGTTTTGCAATATACGCTTTGTACAGATGTTTAGATATTTGGAAATACAGGGCTGGTGCAATGAGTCTATGACACCACAAGGGGGCAGTGTTGTTTCACACGATAATACAAACATGAGGCTGGATAGAGGAGATTTTGGCATGTCATTTTTTGATACTTACAAGCTAAATTCAATCACACTTCACATCAAAACAGAGTAAGCTAATTTAAGAGGGTGGAGTTTGATTTTCTAAAGTTACCATAAAGAGTTTTCTCCATAACAATAATAGTGTATAATAGACTAAAATGGAGTTGAAAGCAAGATAAAGAGCAGGTTCATCGAACCACTTAAGAGAGCATGATGATATTGTTCTTACCATCTCTTCATCCTCGGCCAGCACCAGGTCATATGCACTCAGTGCAACACAAAAGATAATTGCTGTTACTCCTTCAAAGCAGTGAATCCACTTCTTTCTCTCTGACCGCTGGCCTCCTACATCAAACATTCTGCAAGCGAATAGTTCAGAAAAAGGATCAATTCCCTTCTTGTGTGTGAAAGATGTGGTTAATACAGAGAACAGGACACAGAAGGAGTTTAAGGAAACATTTGTTGCGGTTTGAGGGAGGAAGTTAGTCTGATTATGCTTTCATGAGGTTGCTTTGAGATGAAAAGTGGTGAGGAAGTGGAAACCTGTCTGTCGGATGCATGGCAGAAGAAAAGAGGGACAAGAAGGATTATGAGACACAGATATTGCTTTAAATTTAGAGCAAATGGGAAAAACTGAGCGCAAGATTTTCGTCGATAAATATCAACGCTAATGAAGTCTAAAACAGTCATCTACATAAACCCATGTAAAACCAGTCTCCAAGTATTTTTGGTTTATAGTGATTGAGGGAAAAAGAACCAAACTGTATTAAACTGGCTTCCTATTATTGATTGCCTACATGTATTATTCAGGCTAAATACTGAGACTGAGACAAAGGGTAAATGTCAGAGTTTATCAGGAAGCCAGTCACACCAGAGACCTTTAGCTGATGCTGCTTTTTTAAATCAATTTCAAAGATGATCAATTCAACACAAACCACCCCCCACGAATAAAAAAACGGATTTTAAACCTAAAAATTAGGACCTTTTATACCTTTTCAACCAATATTGAAGATTTAAAGCACCCCCCGTGTTCTATAAGAGATGTCTCTATACATCCATTACTAACCCACACATCTGCTTTGCCTGATTCAGGGCATACTTTATGTAAGACCTAAAGCAGTGCGTCATGTAGAAGCTACTAAAATGTTATCACTCAATACAGCTCTTGTTTTATTGAACAAGAGCAACGTGGGCAGAATTGGATTTATTTACTCTACTCTGAGAGCGATAATGATGGTTGAGCTTTTAATTTCTGCCATAATTTGGCTTTCTAGTGGTAAAGTTGCCCATTTTACACCAGCATGGACTGCCACTTCTAATGCTGTTAATAATAGGGCCATTACCTTTTCTGGGCAAACAGTGAGAGCATCCACCTCCACATAAATACAGCAAAAGTATTCATAACCCATCATTTTTATATATATTTTGCGATGCTACAACCCACAATGTTTTCTATTTGAATATTAAATTAGTTTTCAACA
The DNA here is from genome assembly GCF_000732505.1 of Cyprinodon variegatus. Taxonomy (NCBI): domain Eukaryota; kingdom Metazoa; phylum Chordata; class Actinopteri; order Cyprinodontiformes; family Cyprinodontidae; genus Cyprinodon; species Cyprinodon variegatus. The sequence continues at coordinate 38,714 of NW_015151155.1, read as the reverse complement.
CAAAGTGGTGTCCATTATAATGAATTGGAAAAAAAAGGATACCCACTTTCAACAGTTTTAGGGCATTTTGGTTCCACTTACACCTGTAAGAGATGCACACCAGTGGTGAAGCGTTAACATGACAAGTTAATCCAGAAGGGCTTATTTAAGTTGGAAAAAGATCCTAAACATTATTTCTAAAGGCTTTATTTCTACTTCTAAGCATGAGTCAGCCAGAGAGGTGTGTTCATGATATAAACCTTTGTCTTTGCTGTATTGTTTTACTCTTACATTGAATTTATGTTTTATATAAGTTCGACAAAGGCATTGTTTGATGTAAGAATACAAAACCCATCAAGATTTTATGTTCTACAATAAAGTCAGCGTCATGCTATCAGTAAAACAAACTCTTAATGGAGTTAGGAAGATGTTGAAGTGATACGCTGGCATTAATATTTCACATGCATGTGAACAAGGGAGTGCAATAGTTGATAACATAACATATATAATATATCAAATGGCAGACAAGTTTAAGATGAAGCCTGAAAAAGCACAAAGCAATATCAGAAGCCCAGAGAAATAAGACATGAGCAGTGTTCAAAATACAATTTAAAGATCACTCTTCCCTGAAACTGGAGCAAAAGCTGCAAAAAGCATTTTGATTTTACAGGGAGAGGATGGAAGTGCCAGTGTGAGAAAACACTGATACTGATACTAAAAAACTTGATTGAGTAAACACCATTAGGATGAAAGCTTGGCATATAAATCGTTTTATTTTAAGATAAATGTATGTTTCTTGTGTCTGATTCCTTGATATTTATAGTATTGTGCATGATCAGACCCATTTAAGAAAATGTATTTACTCAGAGATGCTCAATTTAGGAGTTTGTTTGTTTGTTTTTTATGAGAGCTCACTTTTGATTTAATTATTCTGTAAGGGGGAAAAAGGATCTGATCCTGAAATATTTGTTGCATGTTATCAACATCAGGGGATGTTCAGACCTTTTGGCTTAAAGGTATAGTGGAGGATTTTCTTTTTCCCGGTGGATCATCAAAATAAGTGGTCCTCCTAATTGTCAATCATTTTGGTGATATGTTTATGTAAAGCCGTCCTATGTGCTCATCCCCATTTTCACTTAACGGTGGTGAGTCTGACATAGTGAAAAAATTGTTTAATAGTTTAATAGGTGTTCCCTCTCGGGAGCGGGTACAGGGTTGTGCATTTTGAAATTGCATTGCATATTTAAAATGCATTTTTTTTTAAGTGGAGAGGGCGGGTTTTTTGATAAGATCCAATACCTTCAATGAAAAATGAAAATACTGATATTTTTGTTGAAGAAGCACTTGCAGTCAGAGACTCATTTCATCACGCTGCACCAAAGAGTGCCACAGGAAGTCATTCCTGTCTGTGTCCATAAAACTGGGTTGTAATTTTAGTATTTTTACTTATTTTATTCTGTCTTATTATGTTTTATTTTGCTGTATTGTAATTACAATCTAAATTTTCTCTCTTCTGTAAATGGTTGCAAAAAAAACTACAAGGAAATAATTTCCCGCGAGGGATTAATACAGTAATTCTGATTCCAATTATTGGTTACCATTGAAAAAAACGAAACTACCTAAATGCACACTTAGTCTGCCATAAACATATAAGCCTCTAAGTCAGGTGGACATATACCCCAAAAGACTGTACCGGTAACTGATACAAAACGTGGGGTGAAGACAAATCTACATAAAATTATCTTTTCACAATTATGGACATCTTTGTGCTGATTTATTACATTAAACTTAAGTATTATGACCACACATTTCACCATGTGGTCATAGTGTTAAAAGATGTTTAAAAAAATCATAGGGTATGAATACTTTCTGAAGGGAATAAGAATAAAGTTTCTCACTATGGTTGAAGGACTTGATAATGATGAATAAATCAGGTGCATTTGATCTAAAGCACTTGGCTGCAACTTACCTCTCAGCTACAAGATTTCCTAAATGTGTTAATCTACTTTTACAGTAGAATAATATTACTGATTTTGTCTGCCTTTTTGTTCCAATGAGGTGACTGTATGATGATCTTACTTGAAGTGCAGTTCCTTGAAGGTGAAGTGAGTCTCAACGATGCCAGTCGTCTTAACCCGAGTACGTAGAACATCCTGCTGGGAGGGGATGTAATCTGCTTTTGCTATCCTCTCCAAATCATTTAGGTAACTATCAGACAAAAACTGTGATCATAAGTTCAACATGATCTCTATTCCATGAGACAGAGAGAAAAATCACAATGAAAGACAAAACCAGCAAACAAATAAAAAATATGTAGGGTAAGGTATATTAAAGGTACATTAAGCTGCAACACAAAGCACTCTACATTTCACTAAGCAGCTCTAACTGAGTGAAAACACATTTGAGTGCCTGAGTACTAATGACTGTGCAGTTTCCCTTAGACATCAACCAGTGCAAGCTTTTGGAGGGCGATGCCAATATACAATATTTCAACATTAGCCAAACCGATCCCCAATATGTGCTGCCGATAATTGCTGTGCTGATCCTTGAAGCCCACATTGCTTTTTCTTTCTCCATTCCTCCATGATAAAAATAACACAATGACAGTGAATGATAAAAACAGATATTCAATAATTATTAACAAATCAAACAAAAAATTAACAATAAATAGCAGTTGAAGGGAGTGACCTATGTGCTTCAATTAATTTAATAGCATGGTTCCTGAATGCACTAATGAATCGGCCAAACACCTATCAGCTGATACCGATACAAGACAAAGCATGTATTGGACAAAATTATTGATTGGCCAATATCTCCACCTGTTTCTAGTTGCAGTCTAACCTGAGAAATATGTATTTTTCAGGTTAGACTATTACACTAAGTGGTCGATCAGATCAGCACTCCATCTTCATACTTGCTTGTCATCTTCATAGATTTTACTTTTTAAAAACTGTTTTTAAAAAAAACATAAACATGCAGACGTTATCACTCTTCCACATGTGGTGTAATTCATGCAAATAAAGCGCATGACTACTGCAATTAGCAGAATAATCTATATTAAATGTCTGTGTTCATCTATCTTAGAGCAGTCTCTAAGTATTAAAAGTCCTCACTTATGCATATATATTTTGCAGGGAAAGTTTTGTGTTTAGTCTGAGTGTAGCGCTGAGTAGGCAGGATTGATTGTGCAGCCTTCTATGCAGCTGAATGTTGCTGCTAATGGTTTTCATGCGCTACTCTGTCACTTTGCAATTTGTTTGTACACGAAGAGGTTTTGCACACAAAAAAATCATTCACTTTCATTGGCAACATTAGGCATACTGATCAACAATATGAATGAGATGATATGCACATATTTGTAGCATCCTAAATCTGGAAAACTGTGCAAACTGCATCTGATGTTCTTGAAGTAAAAATTATCTTCATAATACAGGCTTTTTTGTTGTTCATTTTGCCAATATTTTAACATTCCTTCCATTTTAAAATCCAAGTAAAGGTGTAGTTTTACTGCTTGTAGAAAATAGGGCAGCAGACATCAAACTGGAAGTGTCTGTGTGATACCTTCAAAAGATGCAAAATTGTGATCACTTACAGCATGAAAAAAACATCTGCCATGTTTAGAATGAATTTCATTATAATCCATTCAATAATCAACATCATTTGGGGATCCTCTGTTGCTTGTTAAAAACCACAGACTACTATACAGATTGCTGGTTAGCAGGGACCATAGAAGTATTTTTCCCACACACACTGTCTGACCCACTTGCACAAGTTTTGCATCATCTTCTAAACCAACTAGAAGCACTAGGTGTCCAGCCATCCTGCACTTTTAAAAAGAAATGAATATCTCCATCATTGATCTCCCTGTTTCTGCCTTACAGCTTAATATTTAATGAGATGTCAGGTCTGAAACATGTAATGTAGAGAATAGAAACTATGACTCTTTAAGAAAACATCATTTTTTCTAACCCTTTAAGAAAGACCTCTTTATCTTTTTATCTCTTTTCAATATTAAAGTCCATAGAGGAAAAAATAATGGCTAAATGGAAGTTAATGGCCATTTTTCTCCTTCTGCTTTACTCCCTCTGAGAGGTTTTCACAGCAGCTTATATTAGCAAGGCTGCAAATGGAATCCATTGCAATGCCAGGCAAAACACCTCCTCTGAGGCAGCACTTTTGAACAGCCATTTATAAAACAGACATTAAAATTTTCAATAAAACAATAAATCCATTGCAGGCATAAAATATCATCAGGGCATTTTCATTACTATCATTATACAGGTATATTGTAAAATGAGAGTTTATACAAAACCTCTCCAGAAGCACAAGGCACAGGTTTTGATGCATATAGTGGCAGCTAACACCCATCAGAACAATCAGATGGGAGGCAACACTGTGAATTTATTTGATACTACACTTTAAAAAGGAAACACAAATCCATACTTACTAGGCTGCCGAGTCGTTGAGCTGGTATTCACGTGACCTTGTAAAGCAACTCTGTATGCCGCTATCGGCCCACAATCGCCTTATCACGTTGGCCAAGTCCTCAGGAAGAATGCCTTGCTCCTCTGCAGCTGCAGCCAGTGCAAAGAGCTGCTGGGCATCATCCTGCAGGAGAGGCAATGACATTTCGAAACTGGGCTGCTAATAGGAACAATATTTGTTCAGAATAAATATCCTTTTTTTAGCTTCCAAACAAGAGGAAATATTACCTAGTATGTATAATATGTAAAAAAAATAAAAATAAAAAAATAAAAAGAAACAAATCAGTTACTCGTGTGAAGTTGAAACTTAAGAAGAAATAAAAACTTGATGCCATAAATATTTATTTCTTTTTTTATACAATCTAGAGACCTTTTTCACTGAGCTAAACATTAAATCTTTGATTGTCTAATAAAGAGGGAATTTGCACCATATAAATGTCCTGTGCTGTTAAACAAAGTGAAAGTATATTCTTAAGCTTTGGATACTTGAACCGTTTTGTGCAAATTAAGATTTAAGAAATTTTTTTACAGGAGTGTATCGCACGTTAAAATCAAATGAGCAAGAAATGTCAGAGAGAGAGAAAATTATAACTATATTTACAGCTATATGCTATAGCCATAGAAGCTTGTTATGTTAGTAGTTCTTGTTAAATATACAGATATTGTTACACAGATCTTTTTATTGCATTTAATTGCCTTCTTTGTCATCTCCAGGAAAACTGTCGGATTTATCATGAATTTGGTAACTATATAATTAACCCTTACTAATTATATAGCTTGTTGTGGTGATGCCTAGTCACATACACCATTAGTGGTTGGCATCAAAGTATTCAACTTTAACAACCAGAGTAGGCCTAATGCATACTGCCTCTACTACTACTAATACTGTTACTACTGTTGTAAAGAAATGCATTTATTTGAACTTTCCATGCTTCTTCACCTGAACTATATAATCAAACCAAATTTGGTAAAGGACAGTGTAAAAATGCATTTCTCAGACATTTTTGGGTTTGTTTTAACTGGCAAAGCCTGTTGTTAGTTTGCTTGCGCTTGTGCACTTCTCACCAGAGCTGATGTATCCAAGTGCAGGCAGGCTAACGTGCTAATTGGTGTGCGTAGGAGTGTGAGAGTGCCATCACGTACACACAGCCTTTTAACAGATAGGTTTGGGAGAAAAAGGAAAGTATCACAGACACACACACACACACGCACACACACGCACACACGCTGTGCTCCACTATCCTCAAAAGGGTATTTAGCAGGATTTGCAAAAGCGTATACATTTTTGTGGCCTAAACCAGACCCTAATCGATCACTTACTGTTATGCAAAGGTGGGTAGAGTAACCAAAAGCTTTACTTAGGGAAAAGTAGTGCTACTTTATCATATCTTTACTTAAGCAATGGTAAAAAGTATAATACTGTAAAATTACTCCTAGCAGTTTTTTTTTTAAAGTTTATTAAGAAATGTAACTGAGTAAATGTAACTAGTTACTACCTAGTACTTAACCCCAAACCTAACTTAAACTGAGTACACACTTTAGTGCAAAACCTAACACTCAACCTAAGAAGATAACCATTCCTATAGTTCCCCACAAAGAGACATATTTCTGGTAGATTGACCTTATACTCCCCACAATATAAGGTCATAAAATGTTTATATAAAGAATCAGTAAATGTCTTTGTCCATTAAAATACTCTGGCAAATGTATTTTAGTGTAGCCGGCTGCTATGCTCAAATTTGTACCCCCTACATTTTTTTTATGGGTGCATAGTCAACACTGACTTTTAATGAGCGTAACAGCCATGGAAACAGTGTTTACCACATTTATCTCCTTCCTCACATTGTTGCACAAATATATGAGAAAAGCACTGTGAAAATGTGAACCCCCATGCCCTCCGGATGCTCTTATCGAATCAGTCTGACCACTTGCAGGCAGGTAAACACATGTGCTACCTCTCCAGCAGCAGACAGAAACTCTGCTTTGGAAGCACGAGTTAAATTGCCAGGTCCAGAAGGATTCCCAAACAGCCAATCTATCAAGTCGAACCAACCAATGGTAACCAATTAACCTAACAGTCATGTTTTTGGACTGTGGGAGGAAGCCAGAGTACCTAGTGAGAAGCCCCGTATGCACAAGGAAAACATGCAAACTCCATTCAGAAAGATCCTGTGCTGGGAATCAAACCAAGAACCTTTTTGCTGGAAGGCAACAGTGCTAGAAACTGCACCACCATCACAAAACCTGTCTGTTAACAACAGAACAGCATTGCAAGAAGTGTAACACACTCCACAGATTAGCATAAAAAGGTAGCCAAACATTTTAAATCGTTTAAATTCTTTGATCTTGTGAAATTTTAAACTTTACAAGGAATGTATAAAGGTAGAAAAAAATAGCTACCAGACAGAAAATGAAAACGTCCTTTTAAGAGAGAGGAAGGATATATTTGCAAGGACAGTATACATTTCCTGTCCTCGAATAACCATGAAAAGAATGTGCAATTCAAAAAATATTGTGAAAACATGGAACACTGTTGAATTAAAGCAATGTCCAATTATGATACTGTTTATGGAAAAGGCTCAGGCTGAGGACAGAGACCATTAGCAGGGACTCTTAGTGTCTGTGCAAAGTTTTTGCAAGGGTTATGGTAATGTAGGCTATAGATAATAATTATGAGAATGAAGATGGATGTAGGCACATGTTAATGTGTGAATTTTTGTTTTTATGCACATAATTAAATTGATTTGCTCACTTAATGGTCTTCAGAGCTGTATGGAATCATAAGTAAAGTAGAAATCTTGAAGATTATTGGTATTTAGGAAAATAGGAGATGGAAGGGGTATGATTAATTCAGTTTCACTTCTTCATACCCCTATTCAGATATAAGCATTTATACAAATAATTAATTACACATAATGTTTCTATCTATCAAATCTGTAACTTTACTGGATTGTCTGAAATAGTTTAATAACAAAAAAATAACAAACTTTTTTCTGTATGCCTTTTAACAAAAAAAAACTTCAGGAGCATTCTGTCTTCATGAACTGATCAATTGTTCTGTCAGAACAATACTCTGTTTGTAACCATGAGTCATGTTCTGTTAATAAACACTCTGCGGAGGAGGTCCATTGGGAGACAGTGTGTTTGAGTCTGGGGTTCAACTGTCTCTCCTTTGTGCAGAAATTGTATTCACAATTGTGGATTTCAGTTCTTCTTTTGCAAAAACCTACATTTTATGAACCCGACATTTTGGTGCCGAAACCCGGGAGTCAAGATCCAATTGTCCAGGACCGTGTGGGACCAAGGCCAAGAATCTGTCGACAGCTGTCCTCCCTTCGCCGGACGGGGCCAGTTTGGTCCAACCTTGCCCTGGTTATCTTGGTGACGACTCCAGAGGAACTGATTCTACACGACAAAGGGTAGGCCTGAAGCTTTTGATCAAAAGTTGGTCTAGGACCATTTAAGTTACAGCTGTAATCGCAAGAATATTTGACGAGACCAAGTCTTGTTGACGGATATGGCATCTGGGTATTCTGTGCGTTAGAGTATGGGACTCTGTGTTGTTCTCAAGATAGTAAGGTTTGCAGCTGCCGCAGCAGTTATATTTGACAGATTCGGCATCTGGGTATCCGGTGCGTGCGAGGGCCTGGAGTTGGAGACTCAAAAGTGTACACATAACGATAGGTGTTTTTTGTCTATGTTGGTTAAAATAATAAAATATAATAGGCCTTAAAATAGTTATGACTGTGTGAGAGTAATTTAAAATACTTGTAGAAGTGGAAGTTAAGAGTATGAAATAGATGGTGTGTGGAAGTAGATCCATGGAGAAATGTTATGTGCCGGCTAGAAACAAGCACTAGTGCAAAACATAAATAAATAAATAAATGAGCTCCAAATGGCGAGGTGTTGGTATAATACATGCGCAAAGTAGATATGTTATTATTAACATAAAGTTATGTTTGTGGGTCTTTTAAGTTGTTTGTGCATCCAAAAAATAATGAAACACAGTTTAGAGGCAGACAACTTGAATTTGCAGCATTGGGGGGGGTCTGTCCGTGGATCGGTGACTGCAGCATTGATCCAGTTGACAGCCTTCCTAATGCCCCTGCAGGGTCTCCAAAACTATTAGGTTCGGAACCAAAAAATTAAAAATTAATAATTCACCAGAAAATTATTTTAGTCATGCAAGCTACATACAGGGAATAAAAAAATAAGAGGGATTAAATAAGTGGATTGTGCGTAGTTTGGACCATAATTGGGCTCAAGGGAGGGGCCTGTGGTCACAGGGGAAAAACAAGGGGTCACGTAGAAAGCACAATAGGTGCTATAATTGTGATAAGGAGGGCCACTTTGCTCGAGAATGTCCAGATCCCAGCAAAAATTGCAGTTAATTGTGGACCCAGTGGAGGTCCTGGACCTACAGCAAATTTTCCTTTCTTTTTTAAACACATCAGAAAAACCATACTGGCATTTAAACATTCAAGGAGTAAAAGTAAAATTCTTGTGTGACACGGGGGCCGATAAATCTATTCTGAGGGATACAATACCTCAGATTAAAACGGGATCAAATTGGATCGCTGTAGTCTCTGCTGATGGGAGAATGGTGGTTCAGTGGTTCGGCTGAACATGAGAGCTCACTGAATGTATTAGAAAAGTAGTGAAATGACAAGGGAAAAGGCTACTTTAGTTAAAAAGCCCAAACCACAGCAGCCTTTTCCTAATAAATTCTGAGCTACTTTCCTTTTTAACATTTTAAAAATGCTCTTTGAACTTAGTATTTATTTTCCTTTTTAAATTAGATCAAATCTAAAAACATGTGCTTCCTTTTAACATTCATCATAATACATCTTTCATTCACAATATCATTTACGGGGGGAGTGGCGGCCTTGTGGTTAGGGCATAAAGTTTGGAATCCTGAGGTTGCAAGTTTGAAACCCACTCCCACGGACTGCCACTCTGTGTTATGGTCTTGGTTCTGTTAAGTTTTCAGTTTCATGTTAATTCATGTTTCTTTGTTTTCTAGTTTTATAGGTTTAATTCCTATTTTGTTGTGTTTTTTGAAGAATTTTACTTCTTAGGCTTTTCTTTGTTTCCCTCTGTTGCCCTCTTGTGTTGGTTTCCTTTTCCTTAGCTCTTTTCCTAGAAGCCTCTGTTCACACCTGCTCCCAATCAGCTCGTTAGTCCTCCCTTTGTCCATAAATGCTCTTCCTGTGCAGTTCCTCATAGGGAAGTTGTATTTTTGGATTCCTGCCTCTGTTACCTGTGTTCATGTGCCTGTGCCTCTGCATTTGGGTCCTCAAACCTCACCAAACACTGAAACTCTGGGTCTCTGAGCAAGAGTCTTAAACCCTAATTGCGCCCCGGCCGCCCCATGTAACCAGCCCACTGCTCCCCAAGGCGATGGGTTAAATGCAGAGGTAAGTTTCTCCAATGTGTGATCAATAAAGTTTAATTATTATCTCTTAGCTCTTATTTGCTAATATAATTATTTTGTGTGTAAAGCACTGATCTGTTTAGATTTAGTTATTCAGATGTTTAGATTTAAAAAAAAAAAAAAAAAAAAAAAGTGAAACGAGGGTAAAGAGATTCATTATTTGTTGCATCAGATGTGCAGAAAAAAGAAAAATGAAATCAAAGCTCTTTTTATTCTGAAAAATGAGTGACATCAGTTTTATGTTTTAGTTTAAGCCTGTGAGAGACATATAGGCAAGGTTACCATGAGCTTAATTGAAAAAGAGGAAATTTAACAATGTGACTATGTTTTCTACTATAGCTGGGCGAATTCAGCAGGTTATAAATGAATCCATCTGCTGATGCTGCAGGCAGCTTCTGATAGTACTTCTGAACAAACCCAATCCCCAGAAGACTCATAAGCTACTGCTGCTGCAGTTGCTTCACATAGTTATGTTAAGTCACAAACTAACGTGTCAATTACAGCTCTTAGAGAAAGGAGATTAAAGATGGAGGAGATGATGAATTCAGTAAGGCAGACATTGTTTCCCTGCAGGTTACAGAGATACATCAGAGAAAGATCACACCATGTTCCAGTTTTTACCACATCAATGTCTATTTGGAAAAAAAAGGCTGCTGTGAACAGTTGCATGCTAAAACCGCATGATTCCACATTTGTTTTACTAGAACAGCTTCCCTGTGTTATCGACTCGACATGAGTTGCCAGGAAGATGTGAGAAATAGACCTGCTTGCTTTCCCAGAGGTGCCACAGCCTTAAAATAATCTTTGCTCACAAAATCTCACAAGGGTAGGTCCAGGTCATGGAGGAAAATCCTTGCTCCAGTGTAACCAACCAAGCAACACAGCTGTAGCTAAGTTTGGAGTGGAGAGAGTTTAGAAAATAGAGCTAAATACAGAGGGATTCAGTTAAGGGTGAGCATATTCTGAGCTTTAAAGTCTGAACCACACAAAGAAAAAAAAAGGTGTGGATAAAATAGGTTTTGCTGAGGCAAAAGGAACATCTTTATCAGCTATTTTCGCCTTAACAATAACTTAATTTAAGATTCAAATAAATTAGGTGCATATATACAATATTTAAAAATATTAGTTTTGTGTGTCTTACCGCTCTGGCAGGGTCACTGTAGTCTATCTTGAGGCTGGCCATGGCTTTGACAATGGCCATAATCGACTGGATGGTATTACTGTAAACAACAGCTCGGTACTGCTTACACTCATCCTCTGAGTAGCCGTCTTCATGAATAATCCTAAAATATCAGAAAAACATTGTATTTATATAAGGGAAAATTGACGGCCAACTTTTCAATGCAAAAGTTAAAACCTTTTGAAGATGCTTTTCTAAATTAATGCCTCATACCTGTTTTACTGCTCTGCTATGGTTAGAATACTGAAGCATCATTGAAAAAAAAGTATCTGAACATACATAGTACAATCAGGCAGGAAAAAAGAAGAAAAGGACACCTGTATGCGTGGAAGTATAAATGGATCCAACAAACCCTGGATTTAAGATGTGTATCTAAGTAATAGTATTTCTAAACCTCTTACATCATTCGTAATAGCATATTAAAGAAATTTAATATTTGACTGAACACCTTATTTACTTATTATGTAAATGGTTTCAGTTACTTGGCGAGATCCTTTTAATTGGAGCCAGAGTGGTGACTGTAAAGGGTGTGTACAGTGGACATTATTTCAAAAGCCTCACTATGAATCAATGGTAGTGCTTTCATCCAGACATGGCCAATAGAGGATCATCTAACAATCTGGAATAAAAGGAGTTTCCCCAAATGGTCAGGTAATTATTTGCCGAAATATTCAGGGAGTAGGCAGCAGTTTCAATTTCAATCATCACACATCTCGAAGTAAGCAAACGAGCTGTTGGTGTGGGTTTAGGTATTATTATTACTGGGGTATTGCTTGAAAATTAGAGTTTTTGTTGCATTGCTCTTGTTGTAGTGGTGGATATTTGGAGCATACATTATTTATGAAAGCAGTGGTCCAACTTTGAAGCAAGGGATTATCATTTCAATTTTAACATTGATGGTGGTTCATGAAAATCTGAATTTTCAATGTAGTTTGGCTGCAGGGACGTCACAGAGACGTCAAGCATAAATCAGGCGTCTGTATATATTCATATTCATCTCCATTTGAAAATAATTATATTTTAATTATTTTTTATATTTATCATTAATCAAACCAAGTTCTATTTTTTTTATGATCTTATAAGGTAAACACTCTAACAGACACTAAACATAATAAAAAAATACCTTTGAAGAAGCAAAGTTTTCTAAATGAGAAATACAAATTAAAAGCATTAAATTTAAGCATTAAACTCATAACAGGTTTACCTTTTTCATTTAAGCTTACTTCTCTCTGAGAAGATTAAAGAAATCGCCACTGAAAATTGCATTTTAAACATTAATTTAGGAAAACGTGTAGGTAAGGTTTTAAACACAAATACATCTGTTATCCAAACAAATGTATCTGTTTCTATCACCAGGACAGAGGAATATAATAGAGTTCCTAATTTGTGGGTGGGCTCATGTCAGACTCGCTGTTCTAATTCAGGATATAAAAAATAGATTTAATATTTCATTAATTTGAGCAAAAAACACTAAGGTTGGAAATCTTTGAGCTCTAGTTCAGATCATTATCCTGAATTTGTCCATCCAACCATTCATCCATTTTAGAGGAGTGAAGCAGAGTGAAGCATTTTGAGGTCAGAAAGCAAAAAGGTAGAACAATTGTTGCACTAACCTGCTAATGGTGGCAGCCCAGCGCAGGGCTATTAGTGCTTTGCCTCACATTGGTGAAGGCATAAATGACACCTAGGAAAGCAGCTGCTAATATCTTGCAAATTGTGTAAGAGACTCATGCTGAAAACTAGCTGAAGAGAATTGAAGTCCCATGGCAAAAAACTGAAGAGGCCGCCGGTAAGAAATCTGACTTTTATAGGATCTTACAGCTACTGCTCTTTAATTTATTATGTGTAATTTGAGCGGAGTCCTCCTCGTTTGATTTGTGCTGCTTGATATGAAAATGGCTGCAGTGGTGTAAATAATTTGGGAAATGTGTATCCATGTTGTGCTTTATTGGGTTGTGTTGTATGGTATTTAAGGTTAAATGTCTGGGCAAGGTGCAATATTGTGGTACATTTTTTAAAAATGGTTATGTGTATATGAATATTCGATTGATTCAAGTATTTTAAATTCATTTATCGTTTGTGTGTCCTGAATATTATATGTTCATTAACAATCCTGTCTTTCTGTTCTAAGGTTTTTACCTGACTATTGTTAAGATTGACCACAAAATGGGGAAATAAAAAGAATGGAAAAAGTCTCACCTGTTTTGTCTGAGTAAATTCAGCTATACTCTTAAAGTCATGGGTCCAGCCCTTTCAAGTGTGGGGTGCAGTTACTGAAACGCACTGAAACAATCATTTATTTTAGGTTGTTTTACTGTTGTTTTGTTTTGTTTTTACAATTTTTTTTACTTTGGATGATACTAATTATAAAGGGCTTTGTTTTTTTTTAAATCACCATTAGCATATATAGCTCTAACACCATGTGTCAGTGAACATATGGTTAACAAGGCTGTGGCCAACAATCAGATATATCTTAAAGAGTTCATTGGCCATGACTGATCAAAAGGTCGATGATTTAGTGCCTCACCAATTCCAGTATTGATTCTAATAGCCTAAAATAGAAATGAGTGGTAATAGGTGGGTAACCATCCATGTAACCAGTCAATAATCTGCCACAACAGTAACGCATAAGAACAAGCAATGGTGCACACTAGTCCTCTGCTTGAGGGTCAACAAGGATTAAGCAACTGGACGCATTTGATTCCATTGACAAAGAGAAAAGGAGCAAAACATGTACTGGTTGAACTGATGATTACAGTACAGAGCAAAGTCTCATCTGATCAGCAAGTGCAGGTACTTGTTAAATAAAGAATTTGATAAAGTAAGAATTAGCAGTATGGATATTTAGAATTACATAGGTTGCAGTATAAAGTTACAGATTAAAAAATATGAACACATTCTGCTTTGATAGCAAAAGTTATTCTGTATAATTTCCTTGATTCCTTATCAGATTTCTTACAATTTCTAAGAAAAATAAGTACATTTCCAAGTCTAAATCAGTTTGCAGTCCTGAATGCTTTGGTTAGAGTCCAAATACAACACTTTATTCGAAATTTATGTAAGACACTTTAAAGATTAGGGATAGACTGATGGACAGCTGCATGGAAAGATGGATGCAGTGCCGGCACTACTCCCAGTCATGCATAAATAAAAAAATATATAAATGGCAACCATAATACTGAAATATTTAAGATAAAAATATGGGAAGCTTTGTATTGCTTATTAGAAATAAGCAATACAAAGCAAAAAATATCCGCTCAAGAAAAACAGGGCTGTGGATGGATGGATGAACGGACATATGGGACTTTCTAACAATGGAATAAGTAATGAAGTATTGAATTGAAATATTATGTTCATACTTGCATTTCTCTCTTCTTGCTCATGCAGACCAAGAGACAATATTTGAAATAGTATTCCAGATTGCCTAGGATACCCTGTCATTGGTTAATGTAAAAGATGTGAATAAATTTGGCAACCATGTTGTTGAACTAGATCATCTCGGCAGGATTCAGCTGATGCATTGTGCCGAGTCCACCTTATGCAGCACTGTAATTGTAAGCATAGGAATGATGGAAGTGTTTACCCATCAAATACATCATGCTGCAAAACAAAATGCTGAGAGAGCAATCTGATACAATTTTCTATTCATTTTAAAGTCAGGCTGCCCGATGGAAAACACTGAAGTGATTAATGATGACCAGAGGCAAGTCATGATGAGGCCTCATTCGTTCTAAGCTGTTTTAACACTGTGCATTTCTAACTTCCTACAGGCTATTATTGTGTGTAATGTTACACAACAGGGGGTTGTCTTGTGTTTTTTTTTAACAAGTTGATTTATATACATGTGGCTGAATGTATTAATTTAATTATTCCAAAAACAATGAAGTGTTTCCACTTAGATTCATAATAAATAGATACAGTGCCTGGTTAGCCCTGAGGAATGTGCATAATTTAGTTTCCTCAGAGGGTGTGTGTGTGTGTGTGTGTGTGTGTGTGTGTTGGGGGGGAGGGGGGTGTATGGCTTTACTGAATTCACAAAAATAACAAGTGCTTCTGTGATCACAGACTTTTCTCACGGACATAAATCCCAAAAAGTGGTTAAAATGTTTCTGGGAACCGTATTGCAAGAATCCAAAATGAACATATCAAACGACGTAGTCGGAACTCTGTGTTTGAAAATGTACAATCAGAAAACACATACAAAAGATAAGTGATGTTGTACAATCTTTACTTCTTTAAAAGTACCTATGAAAATATAAAGTAGTAAAACTAAAAACGAGATCTACAAAAGTTCAATTCAAATTCTTACTCATCATAAGAAACAATAACCTAGCAAAATCTGGAGTTAGGGAATTAACAAATCTCACAACAATTCATATTGCTTGCAATGTAAAAAAAACATTAACACTCCATCAAAAGACAACAGGATTTTAAGGGCTTCAAAACTATTGCTACTTCAACTTACAGTATCTCACCCATTACTCAAAATAAGCCAGAAAAGGACATGGAGATAAAATAAAATAAAAAAAATAATAATAGGGTTCTTAACTTACTTCATTTGCTTTACAATGGTGCTCTTCCCAGATTCTCCTGCACCTGTTGAGACATTAATATAAGTTTAGTTTAACTGTAGCAGGGTTCTGCTTTGAAAACCCTGCCCCACTGATGACCTGGCTCTGAGATTCATGTTCCAATTTGTGTGGATGTGATTGCCAGATATAAATGATGTTCCTCTATTAATTCCAAGAGCGCAGGAAGGAAATAAACCAATAACCAAATAGTGTATAAATAACAAGGTAATTTTAGATTAGATGTTTCACCATAAAGTCAAATTGATCAGTTTAGAAATAAGCTTAATTGCTAAGATTTTATTTCTGATATACCAAGTATGATATCAGACATTAACTGCTTGCAGATATATAAAACTGTGTGCTCTAAAGTGGAATTGTTCCCCTTTAACATAGCACTTTAAGTAAAATGCTGCTGTCTTTTCAGCTCTGGTTTGCAGACTATCTTCCGGTTTTAGTATCTGTTAAAAAGCTAATAGTTCTGATTCCTCCAGATATTCAGACTGCTCTAAATACAATGACACCATTGCAAGTTTATTTAGGAAACTGAAACATCAGAGCTTAATATCAGACTCTGCCTAACTAAAGCCTGCCTCTTTACCACAAAGATAAAAATTACTTGCCAGACATTTTTTTCATGAGTATTGAAAATATTTACAAAATAAAATATGGCTGTGTTTTTTTCCCCACTTTATTTTAAACTTGTACAACAGTATGGAGCTAAATCGGTCTCAATTTTCACACACATAAGCACACTTTGGTGAATCTTGTCCTGTGCATATATGAATCACATATGTGTATTTGTGAAAATGGAGACCGATCTGCTACTTATACAGCTAAAAAATATTGTACTATAGTATAATTTCGGAAGACATTACTGTGAACTTCTAGAAACCGCTGCCATCAACTGCAAAACTTGTCCAAGGCTGCTTGAGCTAATAGGTTGTCAATCATGATGATAATCAATCTGAAATCACCTTAAACAGTTGTTCTGCTGATGTGTATTGGTTCTTAATGCAAACTATGAAATATAACGAAGAGTTTTCTTTATTCCTTTTTATTTTTCAAGAACATTTATATTTTTGCTTTATTAAAATGGACATGAATCGGTTCTATAGTGCAAAATTTAGAATCTTACTTGCCTATGTTTAAAACATCAAATCTCTGACAATTTTTTTTTTTTTTAATCAAATACCTTGTATTAATCTCCTGTTTTACCTGCCCCTTTACATGCATTGAAATGTTAAAAGACTGTTTTGATGAGATAAAGAGTAGCAAATAATGAAAATACTAAGAATGACCTGAAAGCGATTGTAGCTGTTGAAACCGGAGTATTACTCTCACTACAGAGAGACACACATTGAAGGTCACCTTCCTGGCTCTAAAATAAAACCCTTCCATTAATATTTGAAGCCTAGCAGGAGGTGAACTCTTGTAAAAAGGAAGAAAAAGAAGTGAGCTTTCTAATTATTCTTGCAGGGTGTTTCATGAGAAGACACTATTCTTCTGCTTGAGGCTAACATTTTTGAAGTGCCATCAGATTTTACAAGAAAATGTCAGCTTGCTGTAAATATTGGAATAAAGAATTCAATCTAATTATTATTGTTGTATGTCTTTTAGCTGAAATGTATTAACAAAGTCAATGTTTTTGGATTTTATCAGTGTTGTAGACAGAAAACAAAATACCTAGCTGTATTTTTTTGCATTTGATAATGGTACTGTGTTCAAGATTCAAGATAAGGATAGTACTAACTACTGCAAAATTAAGCTGTTAGTATTAATCTGACATAAAAGCTAGATGGACATACACAGATTTCTTTTAAAACAACAAAAGGTATAAAAACAATAGTTCACAGCATTGTGTGTTTGACACAGCAAGTGCAGACTTACAATTTGACAGTATACTGTACAGATATTTCTGAGTTACAATTAAGGCTCCTTAAACTTGCTTTTGAAACAAAGTACACTTTTTTAAGTCTTTGAACTATAAAAGTACTGATATGTTGCTATTATTTTAGTTGTAGCAACATGTAAGGGATAATAGATATACGCAGTGGTGGTTGGTGCAGTTTTCTCCAGGGGGGCTATAAATTCAAAATAGACAAATTCCAAAAGCCAATTAAATGTATACTAAGTTATCACACCATTACATTTATGTGAATGCAAACAAAAAACATTATAAAAACAGTTTAAAAGACAAAACACAATTTATTGTACAGGTTTACTTTTTGTACACAAATCTTGCCCTTCCATCGCTTTGAGATGGCAAATGTGTGTTTTCCTGCTTTTGTGTCTAAAAGCCATCTTTTTTAAACAGGGTTATTGCACCTGATTTATGGTATTGGCTTTCCTCGATGTATAAAAACAACCCAAAGAAACTGCCTTCAGTGTCTCTATCCTTGGAAGCTGCTCTCTGCCAACTTGTTCATCTTAAACATGGTGGTTTGCTTTGGGACTGAAAATCAATTAAAATATTTTTTTATAATGGAAAATGAAAATAAATCCTGATTTTCTACATCATAAAAGTCTACAGTGAAGCAAATTAAATTTGATGAAAACACATCTGCATCATATACCCAAAGTGTATAATGCTATGCTGTTATTCAAAAAAATACTATGATCGTTATTAAAAAAAACTTCAAATAAACATTTATTAGAAAATAAAAAAACTGTAAAATTGGAAAAAGAAAGGAAAATGCTTAATCTTTCAATTACAAAATTATAAAATGATATATATTTTCTGTCAATATTTCAGAAGACATAAAAGCAGACTCATTTTTGTTCATTAAGAGTTTTTGGGTTGGATAAACGAGAGCCACCATATGTGAGAGGAGGGAGCAGTCAGACATGATCTCTTAGCCAGCATTTTAAATAAGTTCTGCTTAGGGCGGATGGCTTCCTCTCTTTTCTCGCAATCTCCATCTCCGATGATAAAGGTGGAGAGAACCTGCCACCCCCATCTAGTTCTTACAAAAAAACATGTATACTTAACAGTAAACATAGGTGTTTAAAGTCATTTTAAACAGCACGTATTTATAGATTTTTGGCAAGATTTCAAATCAACAGTTAAACTGCAAGATGGTGAAAGCTTGTTACTTGATAAAGCACTGAGTTGCTGAACAAAGTAGTTAGCTGGGCCTTTTACAAAGAGCAGTGAGATCGGCTAGTTCAATGAACCATTGTTTAGAAAATGTTTCCATAAAATGTTCCTCTTTTTATAAACATAAAAAAATGTGTGGACTCTGCTCATTAGACTCACGTGGAAATACGCTGTTATTACTAAACATGCTCACAGCTGGAATCACAATCAGTCCATGTCTGTCTCATGAGTGAAAAGTCATGCTGCTCACTCACCGCATGCCCACAGGGTGGGATTGATATTGGGCCGGATGTCTGCTTCTTCATGTTCAAATAACAACCTGTCGGGGGTGGATATAAATCTAAACTCATATAGGGTGCAATACAGATATCAGATCTAACGGCGTGAGTGTTATTAATCAGCACACGGCGGGGTGAAATTGCACATCCTCTGTTTAGTCACTGTGACGAAGCAAAGCTGAGTAATATGCACATGAGAAAAACATCACTGTCCTTTCATGATTAACTAGAATCACAAACTGACCTTTCCTTTGATGTTAACTTCAATTATCATGGTTTGATTTGATGCGATCTCAAAACTAAATCATGATAATAGACTGGTTAATATTCCAAATGTAAAGTTAATATTTACCACAGTGACAAAAATTATGCTGTGTCAAGAACATATTTTTTAGATTTTACTCAGGAATTAATCCGTTTCTAAAGATTTAATATACATAAAGTCCTTTTTATGGCAGTCATATGAACTAACAGAACTGGCTATCTTGCTCAGTAGTGAAGTATTCCAAAGGGTTGATCTGTAAACCTGTGACATTGAGTGAGAGAAGGACATTTATGGTCTGCATCAAAGGAATATTAGTCTTTTTTCTAGCCTTCTTTTCCCCAAAAGAAAGAGTTCTATACAGTAGATGTAATGTATTCAATTAAAGTCTATCTAATTGGATGTAAGAGAAGTGCCCAAGCGATCGGAGCGCAGAATAACAGAGTACTGCTCCCTTCCTCTGTTGTTGCTGTGCACTGCTGGCCAGCTGGCTGAAAGGGGATTTCTAGATTTTGGCTTTGCTTACAATTAATACAGATTTGTCTGTTTATAATAGGGTTGTCAAAAGTATCGATACTCAAAAAAGTATCCGTACTGAAACGTTGTATCCGGATACAATACTCGTTTTTAAAAGTATCGATACAGAATGAACAGTCATTCATCTAAATTGCAGAATAGAGGAAAATGCACTTTCAGAACACTGTGTGAATAAATAATTCTACGCACTTTTCAGTTTCAGACTTTTTTTTTGTAAGAGGTGCAGCTGCTGAGAATTATTTTTGTTTCTTAACCGGTTTGGCTAGTGTCATTGTGCAAAGCATAGCCAAGGAAGGAACACTTAATTGAAATTTTACAAGTTTTGTATCAAGCTTGCTTAATATTGTGCACAGCATACAACCTCAAAATATTGTTCTTATTGTTTATTGTATTTATTTATTGTATTTTATTTATTAATGAAAATATTTCTGTTGAATTTTGGAGTCTTTGTTTTTATCCTTTTGGTATCGAAAATGGTATCGAAAATCAAATATTTTCCTTGGTATCGGTATCGAGTTGAAAAGTTAAGTATCGTGACAACCCTAGTTTATAATATAAATTTTTCCACAGGAGGGGGAAAAAGAAGTAGTCGATTGAAAATAAAGGTGTCCCATCCATTTTTCATCTGAATTATGAGGATTGTTCCCAATGATTATCAAGTTGCTAGCTGCATAGGAAAAAATATAGTAAATAACAAACTAACCAGTGTATATAAGCTGATTATACTTTCTGCATTACAAAAAGTATAGTATTTAATGCAACTATTAATTAAAAGAATTACTAAATCCTAAATCTATAACTATATAAATAGATCTCATACAGACAAGTTTCTCAGACAGAACTCTGGGGGCCATAATTTTTGTTGGGTTCTGCTAAGAACTTCTGGGAGGGTCTTGCAGAGAGCTACAAATGTTGTGTAGACAGGAGAGTTGGAGATGTAGTAGTCAAGAGTTGTGGCTGAAGACAGCAACCCTGTATTCAATTCAATAAACTCAAAATAGAGTCGTGTCTTCTCAGCCTGCATGAACTACCCCCTACCTCATGTAAATCTCAGTAAAAATTAGCTGGGCCAACTTCACCTAGGTGCCATACTAGGGTGTTTTCTGCAGAAACAGGTTATTAAAGAATGAGAAAAATTAACCAGATTCCCCTCCTCGCCATTCATTTTAAAGGTAATGATGAGCTTAATCAGCCTTGTTGGCTGATAAAGTAATAACTACAGACCAAATGGACCTGCTCACCTCCGGCATGGCTGTTCCATTCTCTATGTTGAGTGTGCATATGTCTACAAGAATGATTGGAAGAATGCTATGAATTAACGCAGGGATTTGTTTGTTTTTTATTTCAAAATTGCATTGTGGTAATAGGATAAACTCTGTGGGGGCATGGCTGCATAACTGTTCCAGTAGTTGTACAGGTTTAGCTTGCGGACTTTATCTCTCCATCTTCTGTTATCACCGGTTTGCTTAAACATCTGCTTTCATTTACGCCAAATTGCCAAGTTTGAGTATGAACCAACACAGCAGACTATGCATTATGTAATCGTTTCAGCTAAACCATCTTTATTTATGAGAGATAAATAAGAATGTACCCATTTTAGAGCTATCGCTATCAATGTAAATAAACACTGACCTATTCAACTGGAAATTAGTAGTAAAATAAGCTTTGTGGAGAAAGCAAACCAAAAAAGCCTGTGAAACATGACTTATGTGCTGCTAAATGTTGGTAAACGAGCCAACAGAAGATAATAGCAAACACAAAGTTTTTTGAGCTGCTATTTATAAAGTTAAAACAAACTTCCTTTCAATAAGAGATTAAACACCAATATGACATCAATGTTTATGTTTTCTGATATACTAACTGCATTTTATTTGGAAAAGATAATTAAAGAGTCCTTTAAAATGATTATTTTGTTTTACTGTTGTTTTAATAAACCTATCCCATAGTGCACATTTTCTATTAGTCCAATAAACCTCAATTCAATACTGAAATATTACTGTGTCCATCAGTTATTAGATATAGCAAACTGAAATAGCTGTTGCAAACACCCATATGTTTAGAAATAAAAATAATTAAGATTAATAGGGGTGCCCAAACTTTTTCATATGACTGTATATAGAAATAAATCAAAAACACTCAATGCAGTCATACTATATGTGCAGGGAAGCCTTTATTTAGCCACATTACATACAAACATACAGGTACATTCAGGTTCTGCTAAAAAGATCTGTATTAAAATTATTTCTTACGTTCCTCATTCAGAAGCAGACATTTCCCCAGATAGCTCAGATTCTTTAGCTTGATGTGTTGCCTTAAATTTTTTGAGGACCTGGCTGATGTATGGACTTGTTTGTTAAGCCCTGGTGGGCACAGTTTGCATAAAAACTTGAAAACGTTTTTTGTCCAAGTTTTCCTTTGTTAGTTCATACAACTTTGCCAAGTCATCTGCAAAACTGGCATCAGAAATACCACTAGATGTGTCTGAATCATGCAGAATAGTACTAGCAGTAGACATGCTGGTCTGTCATGATATTTGCCTTAATAAGTGCCTTAAAACCAGACATCATCCAATTAAAAGTGTCATCAATTGAACGCAAACGTGATCTGTGTGCGTTGCTCATTCTCAGAGTGAACATCGCTCTTATAAAGCGTACACCATTCACTAAAAATATGAATGTATTCAGTGAAAGCTGTTCATTGAACACATTTATGCACAACACTGATTACCTCTGCCAAGGAGGTTATGTTTTTAGGAAAGTTTGTGCGTCTTTGTACAGGATAAATTTGAAACCTTATGAATTAATTTTAGTGAAAGGTGGACCTCAGTCCAGGGAAATATTCATTACATTTTGGTGATGATTCACATCATAATGTGGATGCTGGATTTTTTTTAAACGATTCTTTAACATCATTTGGTGGAACAAGCAGTCCCCCCCTAAATCAAAGGGTGGCAGCAGTGACTTTTGACAGCTTCAGCATCGGACTCAAAAGAGTCCAGAAGTAATATACTGAAGACAAAAATCCAGGAAAGGTGAGTCATGCCTCACTCAAAATCTCTTCTGCTAATCAAACAAGAAAGCAGAGTGAATGAAGAAGATTAGAGCAGAACAAACACCAGAGGCTTATTTATAAAGTTATGAAAAGATTTTTAAGGAAATTGTTACCAGAGTTTTGCCTCATGCCAAGGAACAGTTCATTTAAATTTGGTAATGATCCAGATCATGGGGCTATAGTTGTAAGTAACGATATGGACAAAATTTGCTGCTTTGGTGGAGGTCTGCGCACTCCAAGTACTCTTCTAGTTATAATTGATTTAGACGTGTGTGCAACAGAGGGATGCGTTTCTTATATCTGCATGCATGCATTAGATCAGACAAGGCATGAGAACCAAAGCCACACAGAATAAGGAGTCACGCCATTGGAGAAGTGAAATTGCAACATCAGCAACAACCTGAAGCCAGACTGCCTTGTTCTTCTGCTGGCTGTTTAAAAGTCAGCAGTTATGCCTTAGTCTAGGTCTGCTACTGGTGCTAATGTAGAATTAGTGGTCTAAACGGTGTGCAAGGAAGAAGGTGTTGGTAGATATAACAGAATTTGTAATTAAACCTGTATTATTTTGGAATATGGTAGTGAAAGGCAAAATAGTGAGGTCATCTTGGGAATTGAGCTAATGTATAGAATGTATTTTTGTATAACCCACTCAACAGGGCACTCACAATAAAGCAATAACTAATCTTTGCCGGAAAACTGGAAACTTCAACAAATTGTAAGAAAAGGGTCAAAAAAAATTGTCAAAAAGCTGAACACATTCTCTTTAAGAACATGTCTTCATGTGCCCGTGTTACACACATAACCATCTGTAGTAACATTACCTCAGCAGAGACATTTTGCTTTGAGCAGCACATAAGCCCTTTACCACATTCTGGCATATGCCAGCGTCATAGGCCACCTATTGTCTGAGCAAATGCCACAGAAAGATGACTCACTATCCTGGCTGTGGCATGATTCCTTCTTCTCTCAAATCTCAGCTCTCCCCCAACTGTTGGTGTCACGACTGTTCAGATTCAATTAACAGTTTCAGCCATTTACAGATCTGCCTCCTCAGAGCAGTGGTGACACTGAATAGACAACACAAAATTATTCTTTCTCTATTTAAATCCTTACAGAAAAGCTATTGTTTCAAATCCATAGCCACAGATGTGCCACTATGCCTTTTTTTAAATAGCCACTTGTCTTGCACAATACGGAGTATTATTACCATTAAAAACATACAAATGAGTGGACATGTAAGTGCATAAAAGTGCTTTTGCTAGAAGGAGTGGAACAACACAAGATTCTGACTGTATAATAACTTTAAGCACAGTAGTTTAATGTTGTCTTGAATGCACTCCCAATATCCTAAAAAGTTTAACCTTTTTATAACTGTACAATTAGAATATCTGGTTGATTTCGAAATCAAATTGAATTAAAAAGTAGTATTTGAAATCAAAGACTGCTTCAAGGTATCAGATTACGAAGACAAAAATTTTAATCTAAATTACACTTTGAGATAAAACATTGAAATGTGGCAACAATACCCAAAGCTTTTATAACCGGTCCCATTTGTTATTATTCATTATGTATTTTTAATGACGTGGATGTTTCAGATCAAACAAATTGATGAATTTTAGACAAAAATAACCAAAGTAAATGGGGCAATTTCTCCTTATAAGGTTAAAAAAAAAAAAATCCAACATTCAAACAGAGGAATGACTGCCTAATGGTTAGGGCATAGAGTTTGGAATCCTGAGGTTCTCAGTTTGAGCCCCACTTCCACAGACTGCCACTCTGGGTCCCTAAGGAAAAGACCCTTAACCCCACACTGCTCCCCGGGCACCGCAGAATGGCAGCCCTCTGCTCCCAAAGTGGATGGGTTAAATACAGAGGTAAAGTTCTCAAATGTGGGACATTAAAGTTCAATTATCAATTATTAAACATATTTCTGAAAATATAATTGCCTCTTGTTAAATCACCAGTTATTAGTAATTATTCAACAGTTTTTGATAAAGTTTAACAGACTATTTCAAAAATGTTGACAAAGTGAGGGACGCTATAAATATCCCAAAAAGTGGCACATGGTGTCCTGATTATAAAAACAAAGTGGTTGGCAGTTAAGATGGGAAAATTATTAATTCAAATTAAATTAAATTTATTTCATTTCACGAACACAGGTAAAGCAATTTTTCACACACGAAAACAACTGGTGATAAACTTTAAAGTGGGGGTCAGTCTTCCAAAATAACTCTAATTCTGCTGTTATGATTTATCCAGGAGCTTAGAAAAGAAACCAGAAAAAAAAAAATCTGAAGCATTGCCAGCCTTTATCACAAAGGCCATTGTTGATGATTGTTAATGAGTAAATAATAAAGAACAGAATGGCCGGAATAGAATTTATAAGAGAGATCCAAGGAGAAAAATCAGCTTTTCTACAAAAAAAGAAAAAAATCTATTTGCAAAAAGAAAGAAAGAAAATGAAAATAAAAACATTCTAATAATTCCTAACATATGTACAGGATGTGAGTTTTGTTAGATTTGGAACAAAACTGACAAAGTATTTTTTTTTAAGACATACCTGAACTCCAACATTGTGGATGTAGTGTGTTGGTCTTGGGTTGCTTAGTCTGTGTCACTGTTTGGCATTGGTAGGGGAGATTTTCCAAGTTTTTTTATCACATATATTAAACTATGCTGCTCAACCCACAGAAGCATTCCCCTATACTAACCTGGCACCACTGAAGGGTAAACAAACAGGCTTTCCAACAGCACAATAAAAAAAAAATCTTGTTTCAACAAATAAAGGACTAAATGAGCACAATTTATTCTCTTTGTTGTGATATGCATATGTTTTATAGCTGTAGCATCAACAGAGAATGCTGTCTAATATAACGACTGGATTACCAATGATAAGTTCTTGATGTCTTGCATTTTTTAAGACAGTCTTCTAAATAGAGCTGATTATCTACTTGTGACCACACACTTGGCTCTGCATCAAGTCATACCAACTATCTTTTTTTTCTATTAGCTGGCATACGCCTGAGTTTTTCTTTTAGCTCCTGTTCTCAGTCACCACCCCCTCTTCAGTATCTCAAGAAAAGAATTACCCCAGCTGCATTAATGTGTCAAAGCAAGCTGGATTCAGTAGTTCCTGTTTACAAGCCAAAATCTGCAAGTCTTTCAGGCAGCTGCAGTCACCTCCCACTCAAAAGCACCTAAACCCTTTTTTGCATTCAGAGTGGATAATGATGGAGGAATTTTACATTGCTAGATACAGTATGCTACTGCCTAGAGTGGAAAAGTAGGTCATCCGCCTTGCAGGGAGCAGCAGAGCTTTGCTGCAGAGTCGGATGCCTGCTGCACTCTTAGGACCTGGCTGTTGTTAAACTCAACCAATGACAGCTACACAAATGAAACAAGAAAATGATTCAGAATTGAAATGAGAAACATGAAAACGAAATTCAGAGGTGATTTCATGAACGGAAATAAAAAAAGCACACAATCAGAGCAAGACACACATTAGAAAAGATTGCTGCTTAGACGTATAGAAAGCAATTTATCATCGCTGCCTGAGGCAGCACACTGTGTGAAAAAGAGTTGTTTCATTATAGTCTCCTAATAACACAAGCAAGCACTTCGTTTCTACATTTAAACCCTTTAAAAGTCAGTGAATCTTTCAGCACCATTGATCATCCAGTTTTAAATCAAAGCCCTAAGCAGCACATTTGTGTTACCAGAAATCCTCTTGAGTGCCTTAATACCTTATTTCACTAAATCGTGCATTTCTAACCTCTGTCAACACATTCCTCTCTTTAGCAAACATGACACGATCTGCACAAGGGTGCTGCTTCTCTTCTAATGTGTTCTCTACATGCTTCTCCTTTAGGGTGCACAACACAATCAAATTGCATGATTTATTTCCAGGGTTGTAAATGCTGGAATGTACCCACTCTTAGGGCAAATCAGGGGTTGACGTTTAAGTTGAAAGGCTTTATGCTGTAAAGAGCCACATATATGGAAGTATGCATTTTGCTACGAGCAATGTATAGTCTGAAGAACCATTTTCAGCATGTCATGAAGTAATGGACACATTTTTTCCTATTTTTTTTTAAGTAATCTGTCTTTTAGGACCAGCTTATATGAGTCCAACACACTGTGACATATCCGTTTAGGTGCTTTATCAAAACTGACTACTCTTTCAGCCAGAGAATAATATTCTCTTTTGATATTTCTAATCATTAGACTGAACAGAAAGGAACAATGCCACACAAAAAGCAATTTTCAACGATCATGGAATGTGTTAAAAGTTTCCACTAGAAACTAAAGATGGAAAAATATTGTAGGACATGCATTTTGAAAAGACCTCAGGGGCTAAAAAAAATAGGAAAGATTGAACAAAAAGATTTAAAAAACGCATAATAATCTGAATTTACCAAGATTTACAGGTGACTTCAACCAGTGCCTTTTGATCTGTGCTGGCACAATGTGAATTTTGTCCACAGATAAACAATCAAATGAAAGTGAAATGAGAAAAAGGCTTTTAGGCATAAGCTGTGACAGAAAGAATTAATGATTGTTTTTTTAAACTGATCGGAGGTTTATCCTTTTCCGGAAATGTACAGAAATTCCTGTGCTTATGTTACCTTAGGATATGATGCTGGACAATCCAATCTCTAAAATTTAGGTCAAACTGGATCTGAATGATAAATCTGCCTTTAATGCTCCCAAAGAGAAAAAGAGATAAAAAAAAAACAAAACAATAAAATAAAAGGAGTTATCTGCTGATTTTTTTTTTTTTCCAATAAAGCTGTGTATTATGAAAGAACTGTAATGGTCACATATATTGGAGAAATGGTCATTTAAGTTTCCAGTATTACAAATACTAGGAGCATAAATGTGCTCAGTCAAACAATTACACCTTTATCCCTCAGTAATATCCTTAATTAAACCTAAATGGGGTTAATACTTCAGATATTTTCTCATCTGAATATTAGCGAAGAGTATCAATACCAAAAAACTTTTCATGTCTAATTAATATAATCAAATGCCTAAAAAAAAAAGTTCTTTTGAGGATGTTAAACAAAGAGTTGTTTATTTTGTTTTCATGTATTCGTTTTCACTAAAAAAAGGTATACAAATCAACACTTTCCCATCAGACACTCAGCAGAGCTGATTTCTGCTCTTAAAAGAGATGGGCTATTAAAAGTATCATGGACCAATCAGAAAACTAATCAGATAAGTCATGCAGAAGGAAATCAATGTTTCCTCTGATTTCCCAAAGACCTTCTTAATTACACTAATGAAGTGAGAGCATATTGATTGCTGGTTGTAGCACTCAACACATTTAAGCTCTTTAAGCACATGGTCAAAATGATGCAATTATTAGCTTTTAACAGACAATAAAACATACTAATCAATCAAAGTCTCTTGGCAAATGAAGGCTTTGATACATCTTAGTCTCATCAATCATTCCCCTTAATGTTTGTAATGCTTATTCAATCTGTGTTAGAAAAAGATTGAAACTTGAGACTTAAGACTGACAAAGCATCAAGTGAGATACTCCAGTATAAATATACTAGAGAATTATATTACAGTGAGGTAAATAAGTAGCCCTGCGTAGCTAACCAACAGCTGGTGTACAACTGTGAGTAATTTACAGAAAAAAGGACATTTTTCCTTATATGAAGGAAATCATCTTATTTCCAGTTTGCCCTTTTTGTGTTACTGGTAACTCAAGTAAAAACATAGCTATAACTAAAACAGTGTAACTTGCTATGCAGAGTATCTCGACCAAGTGGTGTGTTTCTTGTACATTATAAGACATGCATTTAAAAAAAAAAATGCAGTCAGAAAAATTGGTCAGTTTCTATTACCTTGACCAAGGAGGTTATGTTTTTATTTGTGTTGTGTGTTTTTGTTTGTCTGTCCCTCCATCTGTGAACAGGATAACTTCAAAAATTATGAATGCATTTTAATGAAATTCTTACCAAAGGTGCACCTCAGTACAAGGAATGTTCGACAACATAATCCGGATGTATAGTATTCTTTAACATTATTTGGCGGAACAAGCAGTTCCACCCTAAACCAGAGTGGCAGCAATGACTTTTCATAGCTTCAGCATCGGACTGAAAAAAGACCAGGGGTCCATTTCAAAAAGCAGGTTTAGCAAACTGCAATTCAATTCCTAAACCCTAAATTAATCTAGCCTACGGTCAGGAACTCCCCATTTCACCCCACAGGAAGTAGAGATTTTGATGCAGAAATGAAAAAAAGGAGAATTTCTTTAATAGAAAGAGCAGCGCTACACCTACAAAGGAGATGAAAATTATGAAAGAGAAGATTGGTGCTTGAGTTAATAGATAGGTTTATATGAAGTGCTCTATGGCAGGCCATTTTAATATGTATTAAAAGCACTCTCCTCTGTGTTGTTCCACTTGTAGATCACTAAAATAGGATTATTCCTGGTCAAAATCACATTCCTAGTCAGAGCTGTAATAATAGAGGTTCTAAATTACAGAAAGTAAAAAAATCTACATGGTTGTAATAAGAATTATATATTACGGTATATATTGAGAAATCTTTACACATTTTAGGTGGCCGTTTTGACATTTATCAGCTTGACTATGTATTCATAATATCTGAAATACATTTCTTCATAGCCAAAATAACAGAAATGTTGACCCTTAACAATGGGAATATGGACATCTGAAATACATTTCTTCATAGCCAAAATAACAGAAATGCTGACCCTTAACAATAGGAATATGGACATCTGAAATACATTTCTAGACATCCAGAAGGTTTATTTAAGAAGAATGTAATTTCGTTTGGTCATTTTGACAAGGATTTCTTTTTTTCAGATATCAGTAATACATATTCAGCCCTAATACAATTCAGACCTAGTGAATGATTTTTTTTTTTTTATGCACAAAACTACAAGAAAAATTTCCTGATTAAATTAGGAAATAAAAAAATCATGATTGCCTCTAAGGAGAGCGGAGACAGAGGACACTGAGTTTACTAAACAAGGGTTGAACAGAGGTTGAGTAAACTCTCTTTGCGAAACGGAAAACTCAGTTTCCCTTATTTCAGGTTGAGAAAACTTAGGGGAGTTTTCAGATAACCTGCTTTTTGAAACCAACCCCAGAAGTATTATACTGAAGCCCTAACACAGGAAGGGTGAGTCATGCCTCGCTCGAAGTCTGGATCTGCTGATCAGACAAGGAAGCAGACTGAATGAAGAAGATGAGAGCAGAACAAACACCAAAGGCTGCAGATACACGCTGTGCCTTATTTATAAACTTATGAAAGGATTTTAAGGAAATTGTTACCAAAGGTGGACTTCATGTCATGGAACAACTCATTTAAATTTGGTAATGATCCAGATCATGTATGAATTTAGCTATAGGAGTAAGTCAGAATGTGGGGCAAAATGTTTTGCTTAGTGGAGGTATACTACTTGATTTTTGTTATATTTGTTACGGTTTGATTTTATCCTATTTTTACATAGCTTCAAAAAAGCTTGTTTATTGTGTTTTGTTTTATTCTATTCTGTACTTTGTTCTATAATTTACTGTTCTCTTTATTGTTTTTAAGTTATTTCAACTAGAAATTCTTTTGGTTCTGTACAGGCTGTCTCAAAGTGCTTTATATAACCTTGGACTGAACTAGAGCCATAATTTGCCACAGCAACCTGAAAAAAATGTGTATGATATAAAAACAACTCTCTTCAAATCTCAACATAGCCCATTGGACTTTACAATAAAATAGTTTGTAATACAGATATGTAAAAGGATACAACATTCATTTGACACCTGTATGTTTTTCAAACTCATTTTGGACACAAATTTGAGCAATTTTATCAAAATTCTTTGTGGGTTAAATAAAGTATTTTAGAACTGAATTGAATTTTAACAATAAAAGTTCAAGCATTATAAATAGGCAATGAAAACTAGAGAGATACCTTTAATTTCTCTCCCCAGAATGTATTTTTACATTGTTGTGTGGATAAATAAGGACAGAAAAACAGTCACAGGCAGTTCTGCATGATACATGGTGGGAACATATTTCCTAAGAATTTGAAGTTTGTTTCTCTAGTTTAAACTTCAGACATTGGCCTAATGCACTCCTGACCTGTAAATTCAGAACAGATACAATGATTTACAAAAAAATAACTATCTGAAACCTTCAGAAAGATGATTGCAAGAGCTTGTACGTCTACTACAGGATTTTAAATAGTGCCTAAAAGTATTTGAAGCAATTAAACTGTAATCTTTAAGTGAAAGACATTTAACAAAGCTGCCGAAGACCAAATGTCTATCTATCTAATTAAGGCCACCCAAAAAACGGAAGTCTCCAAAAACTTTAAAATGTGATCACAGAACCTACAGCAGATCCTTGTCCAGTTAATGTTAAAGTGGGTGTATATTATCAAATAGAGACTGCGAAGATTATCATTTATGGGAACTGTACAACCAGGACAGTTTTTCTCCCCAAAAGAAATATTAACACAACATTAAAACATTTTTGGCATAAGGTTATTGCAATAAATAATGTAATCAGGATCTAATTGCATGATGCATTTGAATGAGCTAGGTTTGAAAAAGCTAAAAAAAAATGTCAATTCAGGTGCTTTTCTGTTTCTCTTTGTCTTTCTATTAAAGAGACTGGAGGAAAAAAGGTTTCTCTTTGGTGCATCAGTCTCCATTTACCCCACCCCTGCATGTTTAGTCACAGAGAGAGAAGTGGATTCTTGAGTCAGGTACTTGCCAGTCACATGGTCTCATTATGTACCTGTGTGGGGCTTCAGAGCCCTGTTGTTGTTCAAGTGCCCTTTTTGTTAAAGGAGTTATTACCTGGTAATTTACATTTGAAATCCTTCTGAATTTTTTTTTTTACCTTCATGGTCAAATATTTTCTGAAAAGGACTGGCAACCTGCCCAGGGTGTACCCCCGCCTCTCGCCCTTTCACAGTTGGAGATAGGCACCAGCACCCCTATAAATATATATATATATATATATATATATATATATATATATATATATATATATATATATATATCACATATATCACAGCTATGACTTGCATGCAGTGAATGCTGTTAATTCAGACTTATATTAACCTCACAGTTTTAGGGCCTGTGAAGAGACTAAGATTAAGTTATAAGCATCCACAGAGACAATGATTTAAAAATGAAGGCCAGATAACTGAAGCATATCAGCCTCTGGGAAAGGTTAGAGTGCGAAAAAAAAAATTATATATGCTTTATGGTTTTCACAGATAACCTTTGTGGGAGATGCTGGAGGAGTTAAAAGAGCCATAGTCTCTTTTACTGGATATCCAGTCTGTGTAAACAATCAACCACAATATTTGCACTCCAGGTTTAGTGTCTCAGCTTTTTGATGAGAGTCAAAGTTTTGCAGGCCTAATAAAACAGTAAAAACATAAAAGCTCTAATGAATCTGTGACAAAAAATAGACAAAATACCAAAAGGAGTAAAATCCAATGAGATTCAATTTTAGCTGTCAGAAAATGTGGGAAAAGTAGTGAAGGGCCAATGAGAATTAATATGATTAAGTAACAGAAGAGAATAACGGTAGAAAGGAACAAAAGCAGGAGAATTTGTCCCCTATTAGATGATTTTTGAGAAGAAGGAAAATGTTAACAGTAGAAAAAGCTTTTACGAAAATATTATTAGGTGACTAAAATGTTGTAAGATAAAGTTAACCAAAGCTAAATATACTACATTATTACAGTTTGTAATAATTTCATGGAATTACTAACAGAAATGTAATATGTTATACATATGAAAGTTATTTATCATGATGTACGAACTAAAAGTCTAAAACTTTATGCATGTGTTGCCATAGTATTTGCAAATACCTATATTATTCATAAATACATAGGAGCAGGTTGTGTGCAGGACTTGCACTGGTTATCCGGCAATGCTCGGAAATTGGTAGAATTTTACGGGATCTGCCACACATCTTTCTCCTGCGCTTGGTCCATGGATATTTTGTTCAGAATGCCCAAAACAGCAGGATGCATCCCTCAGACAATAGAGATAAGGAGAGACTGTCTTCTGGAGCTCAGGCCAGAGCAGCGGGACAATCAGTGCAAGAACGCAGGGTAAGAGAGCCCCGTAACCATGAGGAAGCAACCAATCGTGCACCCCTCTGGGGCTAAGCCACCACAGTGATAGAACGGATATGACTACCGGGCAAACAGAGCGCTCAAGACGGAGAGAATGGCTGCAGCTGACTGGGAATAGGGCAGAGTACATCAGAGAAGCCCACCAGAAAAACAGAGCTTGATAATGTGTCACGCAGACTGAGTCTAGCCTCTAGAGGCTAACTGTTATAGATGGAAGGACAGGTGAGGATCAGAGGAGCCTGCAGATGAACAGCGGTGCCCGGTGTCTGCGCTCCAGGTACAAAGCCGAACAGTCCTTCTAGGGCTAATTTAAAATGTTTTTTTAAAAGCCATTAACAAAAATCTTCAGAACCTTTCCCCACTTCATTCTTTGTCAACAGTATTTTCTCCATCTTCAGTTTCCATCGCCTCCTTCACCAAAACAGTGGTCATCTTTATACCTTCTCATCTCCTAGTTGTCATACTTAATAATACAATGTTAATGTAGTCGAGACAACAGTGTTAAATAATTAATGGACTTAATGCTTAAATCAGTGATCAACAGACACTGATTTTGGTGATTGATTCCAGAAATCCTGATCTTTAATGTAAACAAACCTTGCCATCACCTGACAAGAAAGGTGATATGGATGCTGCAGAAGCCATTTTGTACCATGATGGCCTCCTTCATTTTGGAGGGGGAGAAGCATTGGGGAGGGGCTGATGTTGCTGCAGTCTGACTATTGCACGTCGTTAAAAAATTACACAACGTAGTTTTAAGGCACAGGAAATGAAAATCATCTCAACAATATAACCATACAGCATTAAAGCCAAATTCAAAAATATGCTTTTCAAATGATGGACTGAACCTCAAGGAGAAGTTGGGTTACATTTTGGAGTGTTCCATTTTGGAACCTCAGCTATTTGCAAATTATGTTATGCTTCTATTGACTTACACTATGGCAATGGCATTCATCCTGCACTGAAACATTGAGCAAAGCTGTGTGAGCAGCTGGGAAGGTAGTCAGCTCCTCTAGTTGTAGGCCATACTTAACTGGAAAAAAGGTGAAACATTCCTTCTGGTTTGTATATGATTTCCTGAATTGAGCAAAGAAGGTTCAATATCTTATCTATGAGTTCCTGGAAGACTATTGACAGGAGAAGATAAATGGAAATAAGGGGGCAGCAGTAATGAGGGATTTCCTCTAAAATGTGATGGTGACAAAGTAATGAAGTAGTAATGTAAAGCCACAACTTACTTCACCGATTATGATTATAAGAACAGTTTCTACAAAAAGGTTTAGTTAGCCATTTGGGTAGCTGAGGTAGGATTGCTCCATTGGGTAGCAAAGATCTGTCATCATAAAGGAGATACCACTGCTGTTCTCCTTAAGAAAAATAAGCAGTCACTTTTTTGTACTCATGACATCCTGCCAAGAAAGGGCTTCTTAATTTCCTAGGTGGAGCTAGACATCATCACTGTAGAGAGGGATGTATATGGTTTCCCCCCCAATTCCTCCTAAGATCTCTAGGACTTTTTAATTACCTTCTTTTTACAATTAACACCCCTCATAGGAAGAGAATAAAAGGCATATTGATTGGGTATTGGATCAGATACTTTTATTAAAAAGGTCAAAGAGGTTGCTGGACAGGAACTATTTTCCCCTTTCATTGCATCTTGGACAAAAACAACTACTTGATTAAACTGTAAGACCTGCAGTATAAAAATACATTTAGTTTTTTTATTTGTGTGTGTTTTTGCCTAGGGTCAGTGGTGTTATTATAAATAAATACCAGAAGCCGGTGGCTTTTTCCTGGAATACACTGGGAGCCAAATCAATGACTGACCTTGAATATAAAGTCTGGAATCGATTGAGTCTGCATCAGAGAAGGAAATGCTACTGAAAGCATCAAGTGCTGCAGAGCAGAGAGTTCCTCCACCATAGCAGCACTGCTACTCTTGTTAGATCTCCAAAACCTGCAGCAGAGAGGGAGGCAGGTGAGAAGGTTAACTGTTCCTTCATGTTCTTAGCAGGAAGTAATTGGGAGCAATGCATTTTTTTCTAGAAGTTTACCGGCCCGGACAGTGGAGGAGAGATCTACATTAGAGTTATGACATTTGAAACCTCTCTTTGGTGTATGAATCATTTCAGCTTTTCCCATCAATGCAAACTCATTTCAAGGGTATACATATATCAGAATTAGACAGAAGGCTATTTGAAATTACATTTTAGCAACTCAGTCTTGTAGTCAAAATGTTGCAATAAAAACAGCCTAATTGTTTAAAAACAACAAAAACAGGTATAAGAAAAAGACAAAAGGATACATTTATAAACAATTTATAGAAATGGCATTTCAGCATATATTTTGCTTTGTCTAAAGTAAAGTATTTTCTAAGCATATAGGTTATTTTCTGTTTTTCTCCACAGCTATTATTTTAAAAAGTCACAGTCAGAACAGATTTTAATGTCTACGTGAAAAACATTGATGCTTCTTAATTGATCTACCTGCTACTGAAAACAGTGAGCCCAGTGACAGATTCCAAATGTAACCAACAGTCTATAATAAACATCCATTCATTAAATCTACCACTTCTGGAGAAAAAGGGGATTTTTATGTTTCAACATTAAGGACCTTGTCTAGTGTGTGTAAAAGTGTGTGTTTGATTGATGGAAGCAGAATCCTGCCCTGGTAATGCTTCTCTCTGCACTAACCTTTGAAGAACGATAATTAGAGAAGCAGCGACAGTTCGTTCTCCTACAGTTTGCTTTCCTGTGCATTTTTTTTCCATCTTGCCAAAGAAGAAAATCGGGAAAAATCATCTGATATATTGGAGACAGATTCTTTTGAAAGCGGTTGATAAATTAATCTAAAGGGTTTTATTTTATGTGTCCCGCTGGCCATAAAAATGTTTTTTCATCTTTATAACTAGCAGCAAACCCTTGATTTACGGTTGCTGGAGGGTTGAGCATAAAATAGCCCTGAGAGAGAGCAAATGTCCAAGGTTAAGCACAGCACCACAGCAGAAAGAAAAAGTGTTCAGCATCCCAGATATTTCATTCCTAATATTGATCTGCACTTTATGAGTGTTAGGTATATTCAAAGGGTTATAATTTATAAAATGATTTTTTTTGTGCTGCTAAATAAGCACATGATATTGTTTACCAACATTTTCTACAATTATGTTGTTATTTTGATGGTGATCCAGAGCTTGAAATGGAATGGACTAGCTGTACTATTGCTTATCATATGTCATACTGGTTGAACCTAATCTACATTGTGGGAGCTTTTGGATCTTTGTCACTAAAAACCAAAATCTTTACAGCTAAAAATAATACCGTCAGGGATATGAATGATGCTGCTACTAAAATATTTTTATAACGTGTCAATTAGTTTCTAAATTAATCAATTAATAATCAGATTCCAAAAGGTTCCTTAAAGAACTCAAAACTAAACCAGGTGAAATTAAAACTTTTCAACTTGAGAAGTTCTGGATGGAGCATATTTAAAGACAAACATTTTTTTTTTTTTCTTAAATGCAAAATGTTGACATTGTTTTTTACAGTTTTGGTATAAATACTGCTCTAAGTGGGTTGCTCTCTCAGCTAAAGACATGTTTTAGAGTCTCTAAACTCAGCTTAATGATTAAAGATTATTAAATTAGTTGATTATTTCAATAATTGGTTAATAGCGATTAATCCAATTAATCGTTTCAGCCCTGGAATGAATATTTCTCATATGGTACAAATAAACTTGAACATGAGTCCTTTGTGATTTCATGTTTCAAACAATGATGCTGCAGTGATGATCATAATTCAATACAGAGTAAAAGCTTATTTAC
Organism: Cyprinodon variegatus; assembly: GCF_000732505.1. Lineage (NCBI taxonomy): Eukaryota > Metazoa > Chordata > Actinopteri > Cyprinodontiformes > Cyprinodontidae > Cyprinodon > Cyprinodon variegatus. Next base: position 1,886 of record NW_015151155.1, on the reverse strand, counting down.
ACCAACAATAGAATATTATACATTTTTGCCACCCTGCTCGTTAATTACTAAAAAGTACAAGTGGTTTTTTTTTTTCAATAGTTATTTATTTGGGCTATCATATAATAAGAGTGAATAGCGGCACATTAGTCTTTTAGTTTCTCCATCATCACAGTCAATGTGTGTTTGCTTTTGGCCCTCTTTAAATAAAGAAATACATTTAAAGTGTTTGCTAACTAATGCTTGAAACTGTTCCCACACATATCTGATGACCTACCATTTTTACCGGCATTACATCTAAAGAATGCCAGTAAAAATGCATAAACATGCCTTTAGCCACAGATTTGTAGATGAATATCATCGAGCATCCTAATTATGCCTCCTGGAATAAATCAGGTCTGAGTTTATTTGTTCATTTAATCATTTAATCTGCAGTACTATAGAAAATGTTCTGTAAGTAGCTACATTTTGAACAGGAAGGAAGCTTTTTGGGAGTGAAGATCAGGTTTTATCATAGAACAGATGCATTTAAACACACAGGCCTCTACGTGATCAAATTCTCACTTCCACAAATTCAAAACCCAGACATTCTTCCAGGGTGTGCTAAACTTCCATCCTGCTGCAGGAAATATCAAGAGATCACTTCCCACTACATCAGGGCGAGCCAACACACAGCTGAACCACCTTAGACGATATATCATTTACTGACACAGGATCTGATCAAACACATGAACAAAGACTGAAAGATAAGCCCAGGCATCTCTCCTGGAATAAATCCTGAAAACAAATCTGTTTTAGCTACATTCTTTACAATTCAAAGTAATGCTGATTTAAATGTCTTAAAGCTGGACCATCTATTCTTTGCTAGGTCAGCATAAATGCTTTTCCTGAGGACTTACTGGTATTCTCCAGAGACATGACTAACAGTGAATAAGTATATGCTTTCAATGAGTGGGTAATTCTGAAGCTGTCATCTAGATAGACAGTCTCAGACGCTTAGCTCTCCTCTCTTTGCCATGAGAGGTGAGTAATGTCTGTCAAGCACCCTTATTACAGTTACCATGCTTTAGAAGCAAATTAAGAGGCTTTAGCTTCACTTGATGGTCATTTACATGGTTTTAAAGGATGAGGGGTGAAAATATGTCACAAAGTAAAGAGGGCAGCCTCACCTTAACAAAACTTCTTGCCCATTTTATATGCTGTGTAATTAAACATGAAACTTTTTCTGTTCCACATTTTGGCCCCATGCAATACACCCCCTACTTTCAACCTTTAGCTCTTAGCTGCTGCCAACACCCCCCCTAAAGTTGAAGCCACAACACTCAGGGCTTGGCAATCTTCACTTGGCATTGGGACACCTCTTCTTGCACAGTTGACGTTTGGGTACAAAAGTGGCTGCGTATTTAAGTTTGCGCATACATAAGAAATGTGCCATCATAGGAGAGGAGACAAAGTAAGAAAAAAAAAAAAAGAAAACCTGAAACTGTGAAAGGGAAGTTAAGCTTCGTTACCTATCATTTATCTATTGTCTATTTGTCTTTAAAAATTAAACCCAGCTAGCAATTTCTAGTAAAACAAATACGGCAATTACAAAACCATAGGACATAGTGCCATGTCTTTTTTTATTTTTATTTTTTTTTTTTATAAAATTTGAAGATAGAGATAAAGTTGTTGCCAAAGGATGAATTTTCCTACAACTAAGAATGAGAGGACTCAAAAGAAGACTTCAAAAAACAGTTGGCTTGAGGTTCCTTTAATTCAATTCCTCATAAACTAGGGTGACCATATTTTCATTTGGGAAAACCAGGACACCTTGGAGCGGGGGGGGGATGTTGATATTGAAAGAACAAATATCTCATCATCGGGATTTGCTCCGTGATCAGAGGAAATGTTACTTGGCGCAGAAC